>NC_030443.2:8198457-8445957 GCF_001660625.3 Ictalurus punctatus | reverse complement strand
ATACTTCAACCATTGTTTATATGTATTATTGCTGAAACACACTAACTTTTATATATATATATATATATATATATATATATATATATATATATATATATATATATATATAAAAATAATGAGATATGATGGCAGTAGCTTGTTCACCAAATGCTTCTCTTGCCTTTAACACTTCTTATGTTAAACTCTGGTGAAAGGCTTATAGTAATAGTCTGAAGTTTCAAGACTCCTGGTTGTTTGTGTTTGTGTGAGGCTCCTTATGCTGGAATGTCACTCTTTTCCTTCCTGACAGGATGGGAAAGGATTGTGTATGTACTCATGTGTCAGCATGGGTTTGGTCTTCTGCTGGACAATGTCCCTCCAAAAAGGGACAGCTTTGTATACTAAATTTCTAAGCATTTTTTTTTTTTTTTTTAATGTTCATAATTCTAGCTATATCAGCTCTATATAAAATGTTATTGGGGAAATTGTAAATATAGTAATGTAATATTTTAATAAAAAATTTAAATTACCAACCTTTAAATAAGTTGAATTAAATGATTCAAATCTTAATTACAGTAGAGAACAATAATAATCAATGACTTGGAAGGATTATTACTGAATAGTTTGGCTTCTTGAAGTAATAACCAAACTGGTTAGCACTGGTTGATGTTACACCATTCTCTCATTATGATCTCAGATGAGATCGATTCTTCTGCACTGATAAGCCTAGGAGCTCCTGTATTTAACTGTATAAATGGCATACTGTTTTGTTTTATTTTTCAGAATTTTACGTTTTTGCCTTAAAAGTATTGTTTAAATTGTAAATTACAATTACTACAAGGGGCTTTTTACAAAGAGGTGTTTGCTTTAACTAGACCCAATAAATTGACCATTTGAAACTGATTAACAGTTTTCAATTGTGTCTCTAGTTAAGTTTTGATTAGTTTGTGGGGCAATGCAGTTGCTAAATTGATTTCCAAATTAATGCAGTTGGAAAATGATCTGGAATCATTCTCACCAATCCTAACCTGGGTTTAAAAAGCTCATCATTGATAAGCCCGAGCCATCATTTTTGGAGAGACAGCTTCTCTCTTTTAATGATCAATGATCTCTCTATTAACTTGCCACTCTTTTAAAGTCCATCCCGTGTCCATTAGACCCAGAGAGCGCAAACAAAGTCTGGTGAAGTCCTTTTGGATTGGATGTATATACACTCATCTTACATTCTTCCAGTTGCTGTTATCAGGGGCGTAGCAATTACAACCCTCACAATATTTGTACCATGATCAACTGAAACATATGTAGAATTTATTTATTTTGTAACATTATTGGTGTTCCGAATCAATTGTTAGTTTGTAATAATAAAACAGATAATACTAAAAGCTCCCCTCCGTTGTGCAAGTTGGTAACACCAAACTACTGCCTCACAACACAACGCTTGATTTCTGGCGTTTGACTGGGAGAGCACAGGTAGCTTTGAAGATGAAGAGAAGCGCTGCTGAGACTATTTTGTATTGCTGGTCAGAGAGGGACAGTAAAAAATATCAAATGTATTCAGGCAGTAGGATAATATGGTGTAAGCTAGCTAAGAGCACTCCACAAATATCGTAGCTAGCTAGCTAATTCATTGCAATATATTTGTAACTATCAATATAATTTAGATAAGTTATAAAGATAAAAGGCTACTACTCTTGATTTTTCTCATAATCTCTAGCAGCAGCCCTGGAATCCACCACAGCCATTCCCCATGTCATGTTCTCCAAGATGGGGCTGCAGAACAACCCAGAAGCCTTTATAAAACTCTTCGAGCGTGCCGCAGAAGTGGTCCGCTTGCTGCCACTCCTGTCAGGGGAAGCCCAGTTCTCGGCACAACAGCCTGGCGATTGTATTTAGGCTTCATAAAAGTTGTGTTCATTTGTGAAAAGTATCTTAAATGGACAAAACGTGTTAATATTGTAAACTTTTGTTGATCACAAAGCTTATTTTTTGCAATAATCCAAAAGCCTAAAATCCTATTGAGTTTTTGTTGAGGGAACCAGCATGATGCCAACTTCCGGGTTCTGGTACAAAATTGTCATCCCTGGACCACTCTATTGGGTGATTTGGCTGTGTAAACACTGCTATTGTTTTTTCTGCATAGGCCTGAATTGTTTTAATTTGGTTGCATATTGTTATTTGATTGCACATTTTCATTTGGTTGATGGCATATTTGCTTTTATTTATCCTATATTTTGCTTCAACAAGATGATGCACTTTAAGCACCTGTCTTTTGATTTGATGCAAAGATTTATACATTAGCAGGAATGTAGCACAACATGGTGGTGAAAGCATTGGTCTGTTTATTTAAATGTGAAATGCAATAAAAATATGTTGCAATAAAAGTCAATGAATAATCATGATAAAATAATCATGATCTCAATATTGATCAACATAATCGTGATAATCATTTTGGCCATTTTGGCCATAATCATGCAGCCCTACGCTCCAGTGGCTCCACCGCATGAAGGATGCCAACAAGTTGGTATCTGGCACTTAAGCTGTTTAAGTTCAACTTCATCATCAAGGTGGTCTACAGGCCTAGGGCACAGATGGCCATGTCAGATTTCCTTGGATTTTTTTTTTGCTTGCGTGCGGGTTTGTGCATGGAGGGTGGCACTGGAGTGAGTGGTAAGGATCTATACCTGTGTGGGATTTTTCTAACAAGTGTTTTGTGTTTCAGTGAACGGCAGCAAGGATACAGAGGGGAGAGACAAGAGCCATGGGAGAGAGAGCTCAGCAGAACAGAGCCATGTGTGTGCATTAGGGATGCACCGAAATTTTGGCCGCCAAAAATTTTCGTCCAAACATGACATTTTCGTTTTTTGTCCAAAACATGTTATGTTTTGTCCAAAACATGGTGCTACCCAGCAAACGGCAATCAGGTCAGCAGTTTGGAAATACTTAAAAGTTTCTGATAAGGACATCAAATTTGCTATCTGCAGTGTTTGTTCCGTTGAAATTTCAAGAGTGGGTAAGGTGCCAAACCACTTTTCCACAACAGGTTTGATACACCACCTGAAAACACGACATCCCGTTCTATATGCAGAGTATTTCAAAACAACAACAGAATAGAGGCCCTCTGCCATTCTGTGTTCTGCCTGTTGTGTTCATTTAAATGATTGTGTAGCATATTTAAACTTTTGTATTTGCAAGATGCTAGCCTAGAGCTGCCAAGTTCATTACTTGGCAGCTGTTTTGCATCTCATAATAGTTAACGTTACATTATTTGGATTAAAAAAAATCTGTTAAGTTTGATTGTTACAGAACTGAATGAAGAATAATATATTTTATATTGTTTTTGTTTTGGTGTGTTAATTACAATAAAAGTGTGAATTTTATTGGTTTGTAGCTTTTCAATTCAGATTCATTAAATTAATTTAAAAAGTCTAATATTACAATTATACAAAAAAAAACTTTTACAATGGGTTTTTAAAAATATATATACATTTTTGTTTTTCGGCCAAGTACATCCTGAATTTTAATGTCTTGTAATGTCTTATGTTTATGTTATCCCTCTTTGATTACGTTTAGTATTTAAACCCCTCCTATGTCTTTGTTCAGTGCGAAGTATTGTGTGTTTCTGTGTCTTCTGCCGGATCCGTACCAAGCCTTGATCTTTGTTCTGTGTCTGATGGTTTGGATCCTGTTTTGTCCGCACGTTTCTGATTGTCGTCTATGCCCTTTTTGTTTTTGACTACGTTTTTAAATAAAGCTCTTAACTGCACTTGTATCTGTCTCCAACTCCATTACATGACAGAATACTTCGCCGATAACATGGATGCAGCAGGAGAGCGAAAGGAGCGTCACGCCGGCATTTATTCTGTGCGATTTCCCCAGTGGCTTGGCCTGGATGTCCCAGCTCCTTTCGAGGGTTTTGAAAGACCTCTGAAGGGATATTTTCTCCGGTGCCAATTTTTATTTTTTTGAGCGCTCCAGCCAGAGGGTAACGTGGTGACCTCATCTCCAGAGTTCCAGCCTAAGACCCACGAGGTGGTTTCCCCTGCCGGGTTCCAGCTGGAGGTCAACATGGCGACCTCATCTCCAGAGCTCCAGCCTGAGATCCACGAGGTCAGAGTCAAAATTATTTATATAGCACATTTAAAACAACATGAGAGTTGAACAAAGTGCTGCACATCATGCATAATAAGAAATGCATTAAAGGAGACCTATTACAACCCTTTTTATAAAATTTAATCCAAGTCTCAGGTTTCCCCATAATGTGTGTGTGAAGTTTCAGCTCAAAATACCCCACGGATCATTTTTATACCATGCTGTAAATGCCCGTTTTTGCGTGGAAGCAAAAACACGCCGTTTTTGTGTGCATCTCCTTAAATGCAAGTGAGGTGCTGCTCCCCGCCCCCCTTTCCGGAAGAGGGCTGTGCCTTTACAACTCGTGCTTCAGATACTACGGCAACAACAATTAAGGAGAACCAAAATGACTGACACCATAAATACAGCCCTATATGTATGAACCAGAACCAGACACCGATGAAGGAGAGACTCCTTCAGAAGTAACAACTGTGAGAATGAACCAGGATGTTTCTGAATGGTTACTCTGTGAATACAATCATAGACAATGGTAACTAGCTGCATTAGCCATGGAATCTGTTAACAAGCACATTCAGAAAGGTGATTTGCAATCATTCACAAAATATAATTACGTCTTCCAGATATAAAGCTGGATCACAAACAGTTGGTACTGATCCATGCTTGAGAATGAAAT
Organism: Ictalurus punctatus; assembly: GCF_001660625.3. Classification (NCBI taxonomy): domain Eukaryota; kingdom Metazoa; phylum Chordata; class Actinopteri; order Siluriformes; family Ictaluridae; genus Ictalurus; species Ictalurus punctatus. The sequence continues at coordinate 8,441,216 of NC_030443.2, read as the reverse complement.
TTTTAGCAAATCCTATGTATTGACCCTCATTCACAAAGCAGTCTGGTGTAAAATGATTCGCATAAACATTTAGCTATTTTTTGGGCCACATTTCCTTCAAAAATAAAACTACTCCACTGCGTCTTCAGTGGCTCTGATACCGGGAGTACATGAAGACTCTTATGTTAATTTTTACAGCCAACAACAGAACACTTACAATGCTTCCGAAGCTGAGACATTCTTCTCATCACTGTAGCTGCTCCAGCGCGGACTGTGTGCAGCTCACTCAGGGGAGGACGTATGCTAATAGGGAAGAGTCAGTCACCAGTCGGGCAGAGCCTGTACATAATAAAAACTTCAAAGCTGGTATAAACATCAACTGGTAGATGCCTGCATTTGAACGAATCCTTAAAAACAGCAATGCCCCCACCCCGACTAGAGGTTCTAGGGCAGCAAAGATAGTTGAAGTTTACAGGAGAGTTCAGAAAGGGGGCCTAGTTCATCAGGCCAGGTTTGAATGACGAATAAAAAGTCCAACTTACTAGTTGAGAAGTCATTTAGTAGAAATGTTTTGTTCAATACTGATCTCGCATTTATCGGTGCTGTTTTAATTGGCAATGTTCTACTCTCTTACAGTTAGGGTCTGCACAAGATTTTTGGTAGGAACCGTAAGAGATTCATGTTTGCGCCTCACTGAGACGCGCAGTGAAGCCGAGTCGGTCACTCTATGGTCCACATAGCAGGGATATATCCAGGTGAGACAGTGGTAGTGGTCTGTATAGAGCAGGGGTGTCCAATCTTATCCGGAAAGGGCCAGTGTGGCTGCAGGTTTTCATTCCAACCAAGCAGGAGCCACACCTGACTGTTTAATCAGTTGATCTTGGCTTTCAGTAGAATCAGGTGTAGTTCCTGCTTGGTTGGAATGAAAACCTGCACCCACACCGGCCCTTTCTGGATAAGATTGGACACCCCTGGTATAGACCAAGCACCACGGTTTACATAACGTGGGTGACGAAGTATCTGTATATGTGCAGACTACACACGCACTTCACACATGCACACTACAAGTCTCTCGCAGCTTGTTTCTCCGTACTTGTCTGTACGGAGAAACAGCGTTTTGTTTTTTTTGCAAAGCTTACACACAACGGTGTTCTGATGTTGGTCACACAAAGCGAATCTAAAAAACTACCACACTGGCGAGCTGACATGTCCTTTATCTGCAGGCACAGCACTCATTATCACGTGTTCATGTGTTGTGATGTCACATGGCAATGACGCGACCGAACCCACACAGATACACAACTTATTAGCTGTTTGCTCGTCACTCGCAGCCCACTCCTTTATCAAGGCATATGATAGGCTGTTAATGATCCAGGGACGGCAGACACTTGAGGGTTGTTCATGCAACCAAACTTCATGCGTGTTTACATTTTAACAAGCGCTATACTGAACATTTTTATATCGTTACCACTAAAGGTGTACCGTCGATAAATACTGATACCGTTTTATCGCCCGGCCCTATTCCCCATGTTTACTGAAAAAGACCTATCTTTCAGTTAAGAGGCAAACCACTTCAAAGCCAGACCCTGGATGACAACCACAAACTCTAGGTGAGTTTAAAAAAATACTATTGTTGTTGGTATCAAAAGCAGTGCCAAGATCCAATAAAATCAACAAAACACGGGCCCACAGCCCACAGTCGAGTGAGCTCAAAATATCATCAGTTCCTGCCCGAGGCTGACAAGACTACCAAGTCCTGTTCACGCCAGAGGCCCATGAGGCAACCTACCAAGCAATGTTCCTGCCAGAGAAGTGAGATCAAAATATCATATCATAAGTGACCTTTAATAAAGCAGATTTAGTGCTAAGTAAGGATCTGAAGCCTGATTGGAACTTGTCTAGGATATTTAAAGAATTCAAATAAGAGGGTAGCTGTAAATAAACACCTTTCTCCAGCAACTTTGACATTACAGGCAATTTGGAAATAGGCCTAGTTGTGTATAGTTGGATCAAGATGAGGTTTTTAAGCAAAGGCTACACAGTTGCATGTTTAAGGATAGCTGGCACAACTCCCTTAACTGAAGAGATATTAATAATAATGTCTGTCACAATTGGACTGGCAGTTGAGAATTGTAAATGTGCACACTGATTTGAAAATTTATTCATATCTTGAACATGAATGTTGTGTAACACAAAATTGGTTTTGAGCACACCTGCCATAAAAACCTTTGCCATCCCAGCCCTTTGGAATCACTATACAGCACTCTTGGACAAAAGTAAATGTGCAGTCCAAAAAAAATGCAGTCATGGGCCACAGACTCTCTAATAAAATGCATCACCACTAATACTGCATTTTTGTTCACATCAGAAGGTGGGTTTTAAGCACTTTATATTAATTGCTTAACGGAGTTGTGTAAATATAGATCTCACTCACAAATAAATCTAATGGGAACACTTCTGCCTGTGAGTGAAGAATTGTCGTCAAGTGCTGGTGTGGAGATTCGAAGCATGTCGCAAAGGTGACTGATCTTGGACCTCAGTCAGATCTTGTTCAGAGTCATTAGAAAAAACGTTTGCTTTGAAAAAAAAAAAACTGCTTTTGTTGAGCAAACAGGCTAGCTGGCAGTTATTTCACCATCTGTTCTTGTTCAGCACCGGCGTACAACTTGAACGGGTCACTTCATCTCATAATGTCTCAACATTATACCCATTTATTACAGCAACTGACTGCTGACAAACTAAAAGTTTCCATCTGAATTCAGTGAAAAATAATTACATTTTGTCAATGCACCTGTAATGTTTTGCATTCACTTTGTCTGTCTGTCTGTCTGTCTGTCTTTTGGCAATATTACTCCAGCTGTAATTTCATATTCATTCTCACATGATAGCAACACCTAGTGTTCAAACTATGTAATTTGTAAACTAATTTGTACACTTTCTTAGTAGTTGGTTCCCTATTTATTAACTTTTTTCAGGGCTGCAACTAATGAATATTTTCATAATCGTTTAGTTGGCCAATTATTATTATTATTTTTTCTATTGATCGATTAATCTAATTTTTTTTTTTTTTTTTGGGGGGGGGGGGGGGGGGGGTTTGAGGCAAACTTCCAGTACCATTTTTACATTTAATTAAAATAAAATCCACAAATTAAAAACTCACTTTCACTGCAACTTTCAGGTTTCTGTTACTCCCTGCCTTTAGGCATATTGTTTTACTTTTGACCATAGTGATCATAGACATTACAGATCTTACTGATCCACTGTATCACCGCGTCTACACTGGGAGTAAGGAGCAACGCAGCCTCGTTACTAACGGATCACTTCCATTATAATAAACGACAGAAGTCACACTAAAAGCACACAAATACAGCATATAATGACAATAAACTAAAATTAAACTAAATCTTTTAAGCAGCTTGCACCAGTTTCCCCTGCCCTTTACACACAGTGGAGCATTTTGGACATAAAAATAAGTTTGAGCTCGTGCATCACTGTTTGATCTCCGTGGTGTTTAATATAAAATTCCCCCCTGCCTTAGAGGAAGTCCTCTAAGGCAGGGGGGCATTTTATACACACTTTCTTCCTAAAAACTGAAGAACGTCATTGTCGGTGACGCTGGATATCTGCTAAAGCTAGCGGCATCACATTTCGTGCGTATGACGTCATGCGCCGTCGACTGGGAAGTGGCTTATACTTCCGTTTTGTGAAAAAAAAAAAAAAGCTAGTGTTCTATTTGAAATGATATTACCTTTCCAAAATTCATACACTACACGGTAGAGTACATAGTGCAAGTGTATAGTACGTCATTTGGGACACAACTTTAGTATTTACACTCTGATGCGTGTTTTCAGAACAGAACCAACATAGTGAGTAAATGTGCCGCACACAGTCCAACTAACCGATAAGATTCATTGACAAGAATTTTCATAATCGATTATTGTCGATTAGTTGTTGCAGCTCTAGTTATATTCATGAGAGTTTTCATTTGAAATATGGAAGAAATGTGTGATCACTCAAATCATAACTGATTTTATAAGCTAAATATTTGATCGTTCTCAAAAGGCACAATACCTGGAGATATTGATCATATTTCTCTTTTTCCCCCTTAGTACAGTGTTGTTGTTTTTTTAGAAATGCAATTGTGATTTGACCACAAAAAAGTCCCAACAAGTACAGTTTGCTGCAATTTACAGAGTAAAGGTCAAAATAAATTGAAGATAAAAACAATATCATACAAGTTTAAGCTTTTATCTTTGTCTTAACACCACCTCCATCATAGCAAATTTGTCCATAATAGCAGGGGGAACACATCCTGACAGCTGAGAACAGCCGAGAAGTTCTGTTACCACATTTTCAAAATATAACTATACAGTCATGAAATATGCCTTTCACTTCTGGAATACAACAATCTACAGATAAAAATCTTTTTTAAAAAAAAAAAAAAAAAAAAAAAAAAAAAAAAAAAAAAAAAAAAAAAAAAGGCCTTTTGTGCTTTTTTCGCTGTTTGGGGTTGGACCTATCCCATCCCGATGGGGAAACGGAGTTTGACACAAAACCGGCTCACACAGACAGCGCATTCATTTCATTTAAGCTCACGGTTGCTAGATATCACTAGAAAAGAAAACTCCAGTTTTCATGTTTTGATTTAATCCCCCAAAAAACGTCTTGTATCAATTTAACATTAAGCTTAGTAGGCTATTGGCCTTCTTTTCCTAATAACATTTTTATGTTAGTCTACTTTTAATTTAAACTATTGTTTAACATATTGAAAAATAAATATATTATGCTTGTTTATTTATCAATTAACCAACAGTATTTCTCATTGCTATTATCTTAATTCAATTAACAGTGATCATGAACAGAGAGCTTACGTTTAACTGTTTATGAAAGACCCCCTGATTAAAGCTTAAACAAAAAAGATATCTGGTATCTGGATCGGTATTGGTCTATCAAGATGGCAAGAAATCAGTATCAGCTGTAAAAATCCTGATCGGCGCACCCCTAATGAACACCATTAAACTAAAGCGCATTGCATCTGGTGGGTAAATGAACTCACTCAGTCACATCCTATGAGATTATTCAGATATATACACAATATACGCAGAGTGATTCGAGAATTGGCTCCAACCCAGAACCATGACTTATAGTGTAGCTTTAAATATATTTAAGAGGAGCAGACTTCAAAGACTGAACATTGATGTTTATTGTATTTGTTTAAAATGTGGAACAGGTTAACGGTTGTTTTTTTGCATACAACCTGTAAAATTTACTGAAAATATTAAATTTAGTTTATCAGAAGGTAAATTAATGTGTCATGGCTCACCCTATGAGCCTAAATTCTGTCATAATTGACAAGCTCAAGTTTTCTTATGCCTACTTGTGCAAATACAGTATCTCACATAAGTGAGTACACCCCTCACATTTTTGTAAATATTTGATTATATCTTTTCATGTGACAACACTGAAGAAATGACACTTTGATGCAATGTAAAGTAGTGAGTGTACAGCTTGTATAACTGTAAATTTGCTGTCCCCTCAAAATAACTCAGCACACAGCCATTAATGTCTAAACTGCTGGCAACAAAAGTGAGTACACCCCTAAGTGAAAATGTCCAAATTGGGCCCAATTAGCCATTTTCCCTCCCCGGTGTCATGTGACTTGTTAGTGTTACAAGGTCTCAGGTGTGAATGGGGAGCAAACAAGAACAGGACTTCCCTCCGAAATGTAGAAAACGACAAGAGACAATCTTACCAGGGAGGCTGAAGGACTATTGGACAAGTATTTGATTGCCCTCTGTGTGTGACAAGCGGTCATATTCTTCACATGTCTGGGCTATGGGGTTGTGTGGCTAAACAGAATCCCTTTCTCACAAAACACATCCAAGCCCAACTAAAATCACCCCAAACCATGTGGCAAAATGTGTTATGGTCTGATGCAACCAATTCCAAAAGGTATACTAATTACATAACTCCAAAAAGGTATGTTTGGTGCAAAAAAAAATAAAAAATAAAAAAGCACATCACCAAAAGAACACTATACCCCACAATGACACATGGTGCTTTACGGCTTTTCTTTAGCCAAAACTAGGGCATTTATCAAGGTGGAAGGAATAATGAATAGCTACAAATACCAACAGATTTTAGTCCAAAACCTTCAGATGTCTGCTAGTAAGCTGAAGATAAAAAGGTATTTCATCTTTCAGGATGAAAATAACCAGAAAGCCTACATCCAAATCAACAAAGGAGTGGCTTACTGTAACAAAAAGATGATCATTGTTTTTAAATGACCAAGACAGATTCTAGAACTGAATCCTGCTAAAAAAAAAAAAAAAAAAAATCTGTGGTGTGACCTGAAGCAGGCTATGTATGTGATGCCCTCACAGTATTAGTGGTGTTCCTCAAGGCTCCATTCTGGGCCCACTTCTTTTTAATTTATATATGCGGCCGTTGGGGAATCTCTGGCTCGTCTTCAGATGGTTCAGAATGCAGCTGCAAGGCTGTTGACCAGGGCAAAGAAGTTTGATCGTGTCACCCCAATTTTAGCATCGCTTCACTGGCTCCCAGTCTGTTTTAGGATTCAGTTTAAGATTCTGATGTTTGTTTTTAAAACTCTTAATAACTCTTAATCTTCTGATAGGTTTCTTTTGCATGTCCCTCGTTCCCGGTTAAAAACAAAGGGGGATAGAGCTTTTGCTGTTGCTGCCCCGTCTATGGAATCAACTGCCACTGGACATCCGCCTTGCACCTTCTATTACCACTTTTAAAAATAGGCTTAAAACTTATCTCTTCTGCCAGGCTATTTGATCAAATTTTTAATTGTTTAAACAAATTTTTAATCCATTTTTTCTATTGTCCATTGTCTGTTTTTATTTGGTCTATTTCTGTTTCTATGTTATTTTCCTTACTTGTGCAGCACTTTGGTCAGTTTTGCTGTGTGAAACGTATAGATAAATTTTACTTACTTTTATTTTATTTACTTGGTGGATGTAGAATGTTTTTGTAAGAACACTTGGGAAAATATTGCCAAGTCAAGATGTGCCACACTGAGACTCTTAACCAAACAGACTGAGTGATGTTTAGGGGTGTGCACACTTGTGCAACTAGGTTATTGTAAGGTTCCCCTCCTAAAAAACTTAAAAAGGTTAAGTTTTTCACTTAACATTTTCATACATTTTAATTTCACATTGAGGGTGGAAAAAGTTGGCATGATTCATCTTGGTTTCTTTAAAAAATTAAAAAATTAAAAAAAAATTCCATTTTAACAGTGGTGTGTATACTTTTTATATCCACTGTATTTAGTTGCTGTTTTCAATCTTTGTTAAAGCAAACCAACTGAAAATTATTAGTTTTTTCTATTTAGGTTTAATAGATATAACGGGAACTGAATCTCTATATTACAGCACTTTATTTATATTTATATATATATATATATATATATATATATATATATATATATATATATATATATATATATATATATATATATAGTGAGCTATATATGATTTGTCTAGAAATATATTCGTAAGTATGTGTTAGTGTAGTTATATTACAAGCAATACCAATATTTGGGGACGGTATGATAAGATAATCATTAAATAAAATGTTAACGTCTGATCTACGTAAATCTGATGTATTGTTGATGTATGAAAATCTTATAAGCATCTTAAAAAGATCGGATTAACATTATTCATAACTCCTAAACATCGCGAATGCGTCTCGTAGACATCGCTGAGAGATGTAGGCCTACTGAAGATGAGCAAACGTCTTAAATTAGAAGTGTTCCAGATGAAAACGCGAAGATTTGTACTTATGGGGTCTTGGAGACACTTCCTGCTTGACTGTGAACCGGCGGTTGAACCGCAATGTCCAACTCCGGCTGCAGCAGCATCCGGAAGTGTGTCTGACTTACTACGCTAACAGGCTCCAAACAGGCCGTGATAGCCACCCTCAAAATTGAACCAGCTCGGATTGAAGTGGATCTTGACATGCGGCACAGAGCACCAAATGCGTTCGTTGTTCAGTGCAGTTCCATTCACAAAGTCTTTCACTGAGCCACAGAGCAACGAGACATTAAGTGTGTAGCGTTTGCCTTAGCTAGCATGACTAATTTTCACCGGGTCAACCAGGGCCATATATCTGCGGGATTTATAGTTGAGGGAAGTAGGTATACAAGTTCACGTTGTCTAATCAAACGTTCTCTGAATCAGTCAGTCAAGCTCTTTAAAGTGGTGCTCGCCTTTCTAAAATATTCCTGCTGGAATATTTTCTACGTGTGGAGAACCTGGAGCTCATCAGGAGGCTGGGAATAAAGTGCTCATCATGCTTGGTGTGTGTTGCAGCGTGAGCTCCTAACGTTATAGCTAAATTGTCACAAATTTTAAGGAGAAAAGGCAAAAGGAAGAGCAATGCGTTAGACAATGGGAGAGTGAGAGCAAGTGGCAAAATAAGAGTGTGCGGAAACGGCAGTTTCCTGAGGTGCAGTGTTCTGAGCCACTTGGGTCTTAAGTTAGCGCGAGTTTCACTAAAGTGGATTGAATTAAAGCGAGAGAAAACGACCGGAGCTCCCCCCCGCTTCATGTACTGAAACCCGACTCACCTTGCTGTCTGCATGCTGTCTGCGTGCTCCCGTGACCACTTCCGAGTCCATGGTGTCTTAACTCTACAGTCCAAGCCTTAATCCAAGGGCTTGTATTCCACAGAAAGTATGAACGGCAGCACAGACGGTTTGCTCTTCCGTTTTATCTCCCGCTGCATTTAGGTATTTGCATACAATGAATTCTGAGTCATCTTAGGCTCACCCAGTGATTGCTGTTGGAACAAGAAAGAGACGAGGAGTATGATTCCGAAAGCCTTAGCCGGAGACTCCAGGCTACAGCTCCTCACTGCTCATAACTCAGCTCTTTCTGTGTGTGTGATTTCGAGTGAAAGTGAGGGAGGGGGAGGGCGTTGTGGGAGAAAAAGGACCTCACTGGGGCCTCCATGCTTTAAAGGAGGGCTGAACATAGACAGACTAACGAGTGTGTGTTCATTCGCTGCCCAACTGTCAAAATCCAGTCTGTCAGCTACAGACCTCCAGGAGTGAATAGTATAAGCTTGTCTTACACATAATCATAAATATTTTTTAAATATATTGTTTGTGTCATAGGATCATTCCTCTTGCCAGAGCTGTGGACAGCTCACACTCATAGTCTTCACTCTTATACACACTTGTCCCTCTCGCTTAATGTTAAATGGTCATTTCAACATTCTCCTGAAGTCAAGTATGGTAACAACACTGATCACAGTTCTAACAGACAATTTCTTATCCTATATACTTCTTTCCCCCCATTTTTATCTCAAAGAACTTGCTACTGTTCCAAAATTGTGCTTCCATGACAAAGTACACAACTCTTAATACCCACTGAAAATTTGTTAATGATTTTTTTAAACAGATCCAAGACATAAATGCCCAAAATATTGATAAATATATTTATAAACAATAAATATACATTTATATACTGTGTATATATTCTTGTAAAAATGTATTATTGTATCATGTATTATTGTATATTCTATTTTGGATAAGAACACTACTATTGATATATATATATATATATATATATATATATATATATATATATATATATATATATATACACACATTGTATATATATATATACATTGCTTGGAAGATACAAATGCCCTAAATATTGACAAAATATTGACAATATATAAATGCATATGTATATGCAACAATAAATTACAATGCATATGTAGCAATAAATAACTTTGTGTGATTATCTATCTATATATATATATATATATATATATATATATATATATATATATATATATATATATATATATATATGTCTTTCTATCAATCTATCTATATACATCTATATCTATATCTATCTATCTCTATCTATCTATATATCTATATATCTATATCTCTATCTATATCTATATATATATATATATATATATATATATATATATATATATATATATATATATCATATATATATAAAACTATCTATCTACCTATCTATCTACATATATATATATGTGTGTGTGTCTATCTCTATCTATCTATCTATCTGTCTCTCTCTCTCTCTCTCTCTCTCTCTCTCTCTCTCTCTCTCTATATATATATATATATATATATATATATATATATATATATATATATATATATATACAGTGATATATACAAACGTACAAAATCAGCAGGGGATCAAATACTTTTTTCCCAAAATACATTTGTCCACTGACAAAGAAATGATCAGTCTATAATTTTAATGGTAGATTTATTTGAACAGTGAGAGAAAGAATAATAACAAGAAAATCCAGAAAAACGCATGTCAAAAATTTTATAAATTGATTTGCATATTAATGAGGGAAATAAGTATTTGACCCCCTCGCAATCAGAAAGATTTCTGGCTCCCAGGTGTCTTTTATACAGGTAATGAGTTGAGATTAGGAGCACACTCTTAAAGGGAGTGCTCCTAATCTCAGCTTGTTACCTGTATAAAAAAACACCTGTCCACAGAAGCAATCAATCAATCAGATTCCAAACTCTCCACCATGGCCAAGACCAAAGAGCTCTCCAAGGATGTCAGGGACAAGATTGTACACCTACACAAGTCTGGAATGGGCTACAAGACCACTGCCAAGCAGCTTGGTGAGAAGGTGACAACAGTTGGTGCGATTATTCGCAAATGAAAGAAACACAAAAGAACTGTCAATCTCCCTCGGCCTGGGGCTCCATGCAAGATCTCACCTCGTGGAGTTGCAATGATCATGAGAACAGTGAGGAATCAGCCCAGAACTACACGGGAAGATCTTGTCAATGATCTCAAGGCAGCTGGGACCATAGTCACCAAGAAAACAATTGGTAACACACTACGCCGTGAAGGACTGAAATCCTGCAGCGCGCGCAAGGTCCCCCTGCTCAAGAAAGCACATATACATACCCGTCTGAAGTTTGCCAATGAACATCTGAATGATTCAGAGGACAACTGGGTGAAAGTGTTGTGGTCAGATGAGTCCAAAATGGAGCTCTTTGGCATCAACTCAACTCGCCGTGTTTGGAGGAGGAGGAATGCTGCCTATGACCCCAAGAACACTATCCCCACCGTCAAACATGGAGGTGGAAACATTATGCTTTGGGGGTGTTTTTCTGCTAAGGGGACAGGACAACTTCACCGCATCAAAGGGACGATGGACGGGGCCAAGTACCATCAAATCTTGGGTGAGAACCTCCTTCCCTCAGCCAGGGCATTGAAAATGGGTCGTGGATGGGTATTCCAGCATGACAGTGACCCAAAACACACGGCCAAGGCAACAAAGGAGTGGCTCAAGAAGAAGCACATTAAGGTCCTGGAGTGGCCTAGCCAGTCTCCAGACCTTAATCACATAGAAAATCTGTGGAGGGAGCTGAAGGTTCGAGTTGCCAAACGTCAGCCTCGAAACCTTAATGACTTGGAGAAGATCTGTAAAGAGGAGTGGGACAAAATCCCTCCTGAGATGTGTGCAAACCTGGTGGCCAACTACAAGAAACGTCTGACATCTGTGATTGCCAACAAGGGTTTTGCCACCAAGTACTAAGTCATGTTTTGCAGAGGGGTCAAATACTTATTTAATATATATATATATATATATATATATATATATATATATATATATATATATATATATATATATCCATCTATCTCTCTCTCTCTCTCTATCTATATATATCTCTCTATCTATATCTCTCTCTCTATCTCTCTCTCTATCTATCTATCTATCTCTCTCTCTCTCTCTCTCTCTCTCTCTCTCTCTCTATATATATATATATATATATATATATATATATATATATATCTCGCTCTCTATCTATATCTCTCTCTATCTCTCTCTCTCTCTATCTATCTATCTATATCTCTCTCTCTATCTATCTATCTCTCTCTCTCTATCTGTCTATCTCTATATATGTCTCTCTATCTATCTATCTATCTATCTATTTATCTCTATCTATCTATCTCTCTCTCTATCTATATATCTCTCTCTATCTATTTATCTATCTATATCTCTCTTATCTATCTATCCAGGAGGAGGGGCACGGGGAGTTCGGGGATGATTCCGACCTGGAGGGGCCAGGTGCCGGCTTCGCTCCGGACCTGGACCTCAGCTGAGGGGACCTCCCGGGTGTCCCCATGGACGCAGGTCACGGTAAGCGTCCCGCTTGCACGGCGCCCCTCAGGCAGGATGGAGGGTTGGGCAAGGGTCACCGTGCTCCCGGTGTCCAGTAGGGCGGTTACCGGTCTCCCTTCGACCCACACCGCCACGGATGGCGCCTCCGGCGGTTGCTGCTGATGGAGGGCGCAGCCTGCCAGCCATGGTTTTGTAAGCAGCCGGGCGGCTTCCCTCTCAGGCTCTGTAGGCATGGGCTCGTCTCGGGGGTGTTCACAAGTGGGCACCCTCTGGGGGTTCCTCCAGATGCGGGGCCGGGTCTGGCGGTCGGACCGGGGGCCCTGGGCACTGAGGGGCCGATCGAGGTGCTGCTGCTCCCCAGAGTCGAGCTCCAGGGTGGCCAAGGTTCGCTCCAGGGCAGTCAGGAGTTCCTGGAGCGTAGTTGGGGCGTGGGCCCCCACGGCCTGTCTCTCTGCCCGGGGTAGCGCTCTCAGGAAACGGTCGACCGCCACCTTCTCCGCCACCTCCGAGGTGGTATGCCGATCCGGTTGGAGCCATCGTTTGGTGATCCGGATGAGGGCGTTCATCTGGCAACGTGGTCGGGCACCTGATCGATAAACCCAACGATGGAATTCAGTAGCTGCCTGGCCAGGGGTTCGGCCACACCACGCCAGGACTCCCTCCTTCATCGCCCGGTAGTCCGCGACCTCCTCCGGCTCGAGGGCATAGTAGGCTGTTCGGGCCTCTCCCGTGAGCAGGGGACCAAGGGCACGGGGCCAGTCGTCACAGTCCCACCCCTCCCGGCGGGCGATACTCTCGAAGGTCTCGAAGTACGCCTCGAGGTCCTCTTCGGGGCCAAGGGGGGGTAGTAGGTGGCGGATCTCTTTTTTTTTTCTCTCTCTCTCTCTCTCGCGGGTTTATTTATAAATTTTTATTTTTTTTTTGTGCGGTAGGCGGGTCTGTACTATGCCCGCATCCTCCACCAGTTGTGAGGGATTAGCCCGGGGAAGGGCGGCGTACAGACCCACAGGAGACAGAAGGATGTTCGCAAACGGTGGTTTATTGTGGCTAGGGTGAGGTGAATGGGTTATAAGTGGATGAGTGCGGGGTTTTGTGGAGGCGTGACGGCCGGCGGAGTCTACTCGTGGCGGAGGCGGGATTCCCGAGGCGGGGCGGGGGTTTTCCCGGGCCGGCGTCCTCCGTATGTGCGACTCTCACTACCCGGCGGTCTCATCCGCGCTTGTACCTCCTGGAGAGAGGGAGAGAGAGAGAGAGAGAGATTAGCGTGGGGCGTGAGGTTACCGTCGTGATCGGAGATTGCGAATCGCTGCAAACACGCACGGAGTCCGTCTTGACGCTACGATATTCTCTTCCGCTTCCCGGCCGGAAGCGCGCCCTTTTATCCTCCTCCGCCGTCGCCTGAGTGGTGGGATTTCCCCGTTGGGTCCGCCAATCGCTGGCTGGAGTCGCGTCAGTCCCGCCCTGCCGCGGCGGTCCTTCCGGCTGGCGGAATGTTCGGCAGGAAGCTGCCCACGTCGTGCCGGTGCGGCAGTTGGAGAAGGAACGATTTCCCTCTTGTGTGCTCCGGCTCTCTGCCTGTTGCGACACTATCTATCTCTCTCTCTATCTATCTATCTCTCTCTCTATCTATCTATATCTCTCTCTATATATATATATCTATATATCTCTATCTATCTATCTATCTCTCTCTCTATCTATCTATCTATCTATATCTCTCTATCTATCTATTTATCTCTATCTATCTATCTCTCTCTCTATCTATCTATCTTTATCTCTCTCTCTCTCTATCTATATCTCTCTCTCTATCTATTTATCTATCTATTTATCTCTATCTATCTATCTCTCTCTCTCTATCTATCTATATCTCTCTCTATATATATATCTATATATCTCTATCTATCTATCTATCTCTCTCTCTCTCTATCTATCTATCTATATCTCTCTATCTATATCTCTCTCTCTATCTATCTATATATCTCTATCTATCTATCTCTCTCTCTATCTCTCTCTCTATCTATCTATCTCTCTCTCTATCTATCTCTCTCTCTCTCTCTCTATCTGTCTATCTCTCAATATATGTCTCTCTATCTATCTATCTATCTATTTATCTCTATCTCTCTCTCTCTCTATCTATCTATCTTTATCTCTCTCTCTCTATCTATCTATCTCTCTCTATCTCTCTCTCTATCTATCTATCTATATCTCTCTTTATCTATCTATCTCTCTCTCTCTATCTATATATCTCTCTATCTCTCTCTATCTATCTATCTATCTCTCTCTCTCTATCTCTCTCTATCTATCTATATATATCTCTCTCTATCTATCTATCTATCTATCTATCTATCTATCTATCTATCTATCTCTCTCTCTCTCTCTCTCTGGTGCGAGAGCGAATGAACTTTTTTTCTATCTTTATATAGATATATTTCTTTCTTTACAACTTGGAATTTCAGAGCACAATCACTGGGTGAGTGTGTGATAGTATTATCAAGGAAGCGGTGTTATCAGTTGTTGTTTTTTTTGCTGCGGGGAGTGTTTGATCTCATGGCGGGGTGTAGGGATGGCGGCTCACCTGAGCGGTGGAGCTCGGCCTCTCTCACTCCGTCACGGGGTGCGGGGTGAGGTGAGCTCCGAGGTCTCGGTGGAGCAGGTGTTAATGGCGGTAGGGGAGCTTATTAAATGTGAAAACATTGTGGCGGCATCGAGAATGAACAAGGCCGTGGTGGTGTTCGTGAAGGAGAGGGAACTCGTGCACCAGCTGACTGAAAACGGAATAAAGGTAAGTGGAGAGCTTTATTCCGTCACCCCGCTGGGGGCTACAACAGTTAAAGTTGCGGTTTCGAATATTCCGCCGTTCATCCCTAATGAGGATATCGAGCGGGAGCTGTCTCGCTTCGGTAAAATAGTGAGTGGTGTGAGAACGGTTCCGTTAAACTGTAAATACCCCGCGCTGAAGCACGTCACCTCTTTCAGGCGCACAGTGCTCATGTTTCTGAATGAACCCACGCTGGATATTTCATTCAGAGTATGGCATGAGGGAAAATCATACATGCTGTACGCCAACACTGGGAGCATGAGGTGCTTCGAATGCGGGGACATTGGGCACAAAAAGTTTGCGTGTCCACATAAAAAACAAGATGGAGAGGAAGCGGGGCCGAGCGGAGTCAGGGTGGAGAAGCAGGTTAATGTGAGCAGTGTAGAGCAGTCAGAGACTGCTGGAGGACAGGACACTGACCAAACCACGGCGGGGGGTAATGGACCTGATAGACCTGAGCAAACAAGGGAGGAACTAAGAGAGGGGTCAGATGAGCTAACTCCTGGAGGGAGAGGCCCAGAAGTAGAAAGAACTCAGGAATCTATAGTACAGGCACAAAAACGGAGCAGAGTAGGGGGGTCAGACAGCACCAGGGGTGCGGCAGTGGAAGGGGGGTCAGATAGCACTGGGGGTGCAGCAGTGGAGGGGGGGTCAGATAGCACCGGGGATGCAGCAGTGGAGGGGGGGTCACCTAGTACGGGGGGTGCAGTAGTGGAAGGGGGGCTAGACAGAAAACGGGGTACAGCAGTAGGGGGGGGTCAGATAGCATGGGGGGTGGAGAAGGGGAGGGGGGGTCAGAAAACATGGACATAGCAGACAGTAGTGAGAAGTCAGTAAGTCTTCAAGCAGAGCAGGAGAAGGAAGTGGAAGAGGAGGAATTCCAGGATGACAACCTCTCCGATATCTCAGACATTAGTGGGTCGCAGTTGGGGGAAGATCAAGAGCTCTATTCACTAACTGAAATTGTGGGATTTCTGGATGACACATTCGGCAGACAGGTTGAGATCAAGGATTTTTTTTCGGATACTGACAAATTTATTGATTCAGCAGTAAAGTTACAACATACAGCAAGTTACAAGGAGCTAGACCAAAGGAAGAGATACCGTTTAAAAAATCATCTAACTAGATTACGGAAACCTTCGGCCAAAAGAAAGAAAAAATGAAGGCGTTACACTGTGTGTTTTTTTTCTGCACTGCTGTCTTTTCTGTCTTCTCTTTTTTCTCTTTAATCCCCCCAATGGAGATATTAAAAATAGGCTCCTTAAACATCAATGGTGGTAGGGATAGGAACAAAAGAGCAGCAGTTGGAGAACTGATAAAACAAAAGAACATGGATATAATTTTTTTTACAAGAGACTCATAGTAATTCGGAAAATGAGATAGAGTGGGAAATGTGGTGGGAAGGGAAAATTTTCCAGAGCCATGGAACAAATGTTAGTGCTGGGGTAGCAATACTTTTTAACAGAACATTAGGGGACACCAACACACGCATAACAGAACTGGAGCAGGGCAGGGTTTTAATGGTGCAGGCGGAAATAAAGGGAATAGAGTGCATTTTTATAAATGTTTATGCCCCCAACAACGGCAGTGAGAGAGCACAACTTTTTAACAAATTAAAAAATGCAATACAACAAAGTGGAAGAAATCCCCTAGTAATATTGGGAGGGGATTGGAACTGCACCACAGATTTTACCCTAGACAGGATCGGGGAGGAACCACACCCACAGTCTGCTAAGGCACTTGAGGGGCTTATCAGACAGTGTGGCTTGGTTGACGTGTGGAGGGAGAGAAACCAGGGAATTAGACAATACACTTGGGTCAAAATTACTAATAAGAGGATCACTGCAGCAAGATTGGACAGGTTCTATGTCACCAGAACAAATGGAAATAAATTCTATAAAGCAGTCATGAGCCCCTCTGGTTTTTCAGATCACCATTTAATTACTCTAGACCTATTGATGTCTGTCACAAAAAAGTATAAATCATACTGGCATTTTAACACAAAACTGCTTCAGGACGAGGGTTTCTGTGGAAACTTTAAGGCTTTTTGGGGTGAGTGGAAAAAAACAAAAGAAGATTTTAACAGCTTGGTCTCCTGGTGGGAGGTGGGAAAAACACAAATTAAGGTATTTTGTCAGAAATACACAGCACACTCAATAGAGACAATAAAAGGTCAAATACAAGAACTCGAGGCGGAGATAATTTTAACAGAAAATGAAATAATTGGTAGAAATGACCCAAACACGAGCAGTTTGGTGGAGGGAAAGAGAAAGTCCTTAAGCTCCTTCCTCCATGAAAAGGCCAAAACAGCACTAATAAGATCCTGTTTTTTCAAATATCAAGGACATGGACTCTCCCAGTGCTTTCTTTTTCAATCTCTCCAGGAAGGTGAAACCACAAAATCAGATCCTGTACCTTAGAAAAGCGGATGGAACTATAACAAAAGAGGCGGCTGAAATGAGGAGAGAAGCTACAGTCTTTTACACCGACCTCTACAGCGTCGAGACTTGCGATCCATCCTGCAGGGAGGAGCTGTTCAGGGAGCTGCCCAAACTGACTCTCGAGCAAAGCAGTATGCTGGACGCAAACCTTGAAATGCAGGAAGTGACCACTGCTGTTCAGCAGCTCGCACAGGGACGAGCACCCGGAATAGATGGAATACCAAACGAGCTGTACAAGCATTTTTGGGGACTCCTAGGTGCAGACCTGCTGGAGGTCTTCAAGTGTTCGTTCACCACAGGAAGGTTACCAGTGAGCTGCACAAGAGCGGCCTTGACTTTGCTGCCAAAAAAAGGAGACCTGGGACTCCTGAGGAATTGGAGACCTGTGGTACTTCTTTGCAGTGACTACAAAATCTTATCAAAATACCTGGCTAACAGACTAAAACAGTACATGCACACAATTGTACACAGAAACCAATCATACTGCATACCGGCCCGCACAATAATGGACAACATTTTTGTTGTTAGAGACGTAATAGAGCTAAGTAAACTGAATTCATGTGATTTAGGTCTTCTTTCATTAGATCAAGAAAAAGCTTTCGACAAGGTTGATCACGAATACCTATTTCAGGCACTTGAAGCCTTTGGTGTGGGGAGAAATTTTTTACTGTGGTTGAAAATGTTTTATTTTGAGGCTTTTTTTTACACTCAAGGTTGGAGGGGGTCTTAGCTGCCCAGTTAAAATGGGAAGAGGAATTAGACAGGGGTGCCCGTTATCTGGCCAGCTTTACAGTCTGGCTATAGAACCGCTGCTATGCCACCTTAGAGCAGAACTACGGGGAGTGTCCGTGAGCGGAGCGCAGGAAAAGCTGGTCTTGTCTGCATACGCAGATGACGTGACAGTTTTTATAAAAGATCAGGACGATATACAAACACTGACTCGCAGCCTAGAAATGTACACAAGAGCTTCTTCAGCACGCATCAACTGGAATAAATGTGAGAGTCTTTTAATAGGGCAGTGGCAGGAACAAGGCCCTCCCACACTACCGGGCAATCTCCAGTGGGGAAAAGCTGGGTTGAAATATCTGGGAGTTTTTTTAGGAACACCAGACTTTCAAAACAGGAACTGGGAGGGGGTAGTGGAGAAGGTGTGTGCCAAGTTGTCTCAATGGACCTGGGTTCAGCCCCAGTTGTCCTATAGGGGGAGAGTACTGGTTGTCAACAACCTGATTGCCTCCATGCTGTGGCATCGGTTCGCTGCTCTCGACCCCCCAGGGACTTTGATCAAAGAAATTCAGAAGAAGATTGTGGACTTTTTCTGGGCTGGACAGCACTGGACTCGTGCCCCTGTTCTCTACCTGCCATTGCAGGAGGGGGGGCAGGGTTTGATTGACCTGTCAAGTCGAGTCAAGACTTTCCGACTGCAGACGGCACAGAGGTTACTCTATGGGGAAGGGATAGCCTGGGCCGGCACAGCCTGTGCCTTACTTCAGCGCATTGAAGACCTGGCGTACGATAAACACCTATTCGTGCTGAATCTGAAGGAAATGGACCTATCAGCTACAACAACCTTCTACCAGTCTGTCCTGAGAGCCTGGTCTTCAGTACTGAACATCAGCAGGACCGGTGCAGACTTTTTTCCCAACATAGTTGAAGAGCCGTTGTTCTACAACTCGGTGATACGGTCAAAAATGCTGGGATCAACATATCTTCGACAGCGCTTACGGAGAGCAGGACTCACAAAAATCAAGAATCTGAGGGCTGGAAACAGATGGAAGACGGCTAGAGAACTGTGCACTGAGACGGGGGTACTGTCGGGCCGCCTCATGCAGAGACTGTTGGGAGAGGTGGTCTCTGCACTGCCCTCCCTTTTCAGGGAAGCATTGGGGCAGGACCGAGAGGAAAACCAGCAGGCCCTTTCACCTCTACGAATTTCTGCGGCAGTAGAGGGGAATCAGTGAGAGGAAGGAGCTCTTTTATCCCTTAAAACACCGACACTGACAACTTTGGAGGACGCATCGAAGAAAGCACTGTATGAAACATGTATCAAAGTTGTGTACAGAGGTGCTCTAACAGGACTGAAAGAGTCACACTGGTCAGGGCTGTTGGAACCAGACTCTTCCCCACGAGGATGCTGGAGGTCCCTGTACAAACCGCCCATAGAGAAGCGCACAGCTGATCTTCAGTGGCGGATAGTGCATGGGGCCGTGGCCACAAACAGACACGTGGCACACATCGACCCCACTAGGGGCAGGGAGTGTCTCTTCTGTGGCGAGGATGAAACAGTAGAACACTTGTTCTTGCATTGTCGAAGATTACAAAGGTTGTTCTCTCTATTTAGAGCCTGGTGCAGAGGGTTGGGCGTTGCATGGGCAGAAAGCCTTTACATATATGGGCCAAAGTACGTTCCAAAAAATAAAGCTGTGGTTCTACTAAATTTTATAATAGGCCAAGCCAAGCTCGCTATCTGGCTTTCAAGAAAAAACAAAATGCAGGGAGGAGGCACTCAGGAGGCGGAAAAACTGCTAACTGCACTAGTTAAAGCTAGACTCAAAGTTGAATATGGCTTTTTTAAAATGACTCGTAGGCTGCGGGAATTTTTGGAAGTTTGGGCAGTTGGGGAGGTTTTATGCTCTGTAGGTGCAGGAGTTTTAAGTTTTAATTTTTTTTTTTTTAAAAAGAGCGGGATGTGAAATAGTTACCTTTTTTACCTTGTTTTTTCTTGTCAATTTTATATATTTTTTACTATTTTTTAATTATTTTTTTCTCTACACTTTTTTAAATTTCTATTTATTTATTTATTTATGTATCAATGAAATTTTTCTTTCATTATCTACCTTGTCTCGAATTTTTGGAGGAATCTAAATGACTGAATAAAAAGGACAATTTAAAAGTCTCTCTCTATCTATATATCTCTATCTATATCTCTCTATCTATCTATCTCTCTCTTTCTCTCTCTCTCTATCTATCTATCTATCGCTCTATCTATCTATATATCTCTATCTATCTATATCTCTCTCTCTATCTATCTCTCTCTCTATCTATATATATATCTCTCTATCTATCTATCTCTCTCTCTATCTATCTATCTCTATCTATCTATATATATCTCTCTTTCTCTCTCTATCTATCTCTCTATATATCTATATCTATCTCTCTCTCTATCTGTCTATCTCTCTCTCTCTATCTATCTCTCTCTCTCTCTCTATCTATATATCTCTATCTATATATCTCTATCTCTCTCTCTCTATCTATATTTCTATATCTATCTCTCTCTCTCTATCTATCTATCTATCTCTCTCTCTCTCTCTCTCTCTATCTATCTATCTATCTCTCTATCTCTCTCTCTATCTATCTATCTCTATCTATCTGTCTATCTCTCTCTCTATCTATCTCTCTCTCTATCTATATATCTCTATCTATCTATATATATATCTCTCTCTATCTATCTCTCTCTCTCTCTGTCTCTCTCTCTCTCTCTCTCGTGTGCGCATGGACTGAGTGAGTGGGCGGAGTCGGAGCGGAAGTGAGTGAGTGTGTGCGGAGCGTGGCCGAGGCCGCTGCTCCAAGTTCGCTTGTTCATTTTTTCTATCTCTTTTTTCTATCTTTTTTTTCTTAAGAAATACGATTTCCTTTAGGTCTTTGGTTTCTGAGAGAGTTCAAATTACTACTGTTTGTTGTGCGCGCGCGCGTGTGTGTGTGTGTGTTTGTGTGTGTTTGTGTGTGTGTGTTTATGTGTGTTTGTGTGTGTGTGTTTGTGTGTGTGTGTTTGTGTGTGCTTCTCGCTGGCCTGGGCGGCTGTTTCCGTGGTGTTTTGGGAAACATGGCTGTCCCAGGTACCGGGAAATATGATTCCCTCACGCGGCGGCATGCTATTAAAGTAGCCACTACCGCCAGCGTTGAGGAGGTGTGTCTGGCCGTGGGGGAGAGTGTAGGATACGACAACATTCTGTCTGCGGCCCGGATGAATAGTGCTGTTGTGCTGTTTCTGAAAACGGTGGAGTTGGCAAACGAAATGGTGGACAGTGGAGTTGTGCTTGATGATGTGTTCCACTTAGTGCTTCCTTTGTCAACCCCGTCAAAAAAAATAATCCTGTCGAATGTTCCTCCTTTTATTAAGGACGAGGTTCTGTCCCAAGCTCTATCCCGCTATGGTAAACTGGTCTCCCAGATCAAGAGGATTGCAATTACAAGCAAATCCCCTCATGTAAAACATATCGTGTCTTTTAGATGATTTGTGTACATGGTCCTGAAGGACAATAATGAGCTGGAGCTGACACTCAATGTAAAGGTGGAGGATTTTAATTATGTAATTTATGCCACTACTACTACAATGAAGTGTTTTGGGTGTGGTTTAACTGGTCATCTGGTGAGGGCCTGTCCAGAAAAACGGGTAAATCCCGAAAATAGTAATAATGCTAACGTAGCCGCTGGTAACGAAATTACTGTTGGAGAGGGTGTTGGGGTGGATGGGGCCCACACAACGGGAGAGGGAACAGCAGTACCCTCTCAGGTGGAGGCACCTGAAGCTGGCCCCTCTCACCAGGGTATCAGTGTTCAACCAGGTGAAGAAGAGAAGGCTGAGAATGAGCCAGATTTAGGTGATAAGGGTACACAGGATAGTACGGCGTCACTAGATAGTGTGGATCCGTCCCTTGGTGATGAAGTTGCGGATGATAGCTCTCATATGGAGACGGAAGAAAATGTGTTCAAGGTGCCCCAAGAGAGAAATAGTTGGTATATATTGTAACCGTAGTTTTGACAGGTATAGGTCAAAGGTCAAAAAGATACACATTCTAACTCTCTATATCTAGATCAAAGGTCATGATCATAAAAATATGAATAGTCATGTTAAATCTGGATCACATCCATTCATTACCATACATGGTGCGGCCATGTGTGTTTTTCCGCCCCACACGTTGCGCACACATGGTACATCTTTTCACATAGAATATGAAACTCTCTGTGGTAGGACATAAAAATATATATACAGTGAGGTAAAAAAGTATTTGATCCCCTGCTGATTTTGTACGTTTGCCCACTGACAAAGAAATGATCAGTCTATAATTTTAATGGTAGTTGTATTTGAACAGTGAGAGACAGAATAACAACAAAAAAATCCAGAAAAACGTATGTCAAAAATTTTATAAATTAATTTGCATTTTAATGAGGGAAATAAGTATTTGACCCCTCTGCAAAACATGACTTAGTACTTGGTTTAAAAACCCTTGTTGGTAATCACAGAGGTCAGACATTTCTTGTAGTTGGCCACCAGGTTTGCACACATCTCAGGAGGGATTTTGTCCCACTCCTCTTTGCAGATCTTCTCCAAATCATTAAGGTTTCGAGGCTCACGTTTGGCAACTCGAACCTTCAGCTCTCTCCACAGATTTTCTATGGGATTTAGGTCTGGAGACTACCTAGGTCACTCCAGGACCTTAATGTGCTTCTTCTTGAACCACTCCTTTGTTGCCTTGGCCGTGTGTTTTGGGTCATTGTCATGCTGGAATACCCATCCACGACCCATTTTCAATGCCCTGTCTGAGGGAAGGAGGTTCTCACCCAAGATTTGATGGTACATGGCCCCGTCCATCGTCCCTTTGATGCGGTGAAGTTGTCCTGTCCCCTTAGCAGAGAAACACCCCCAAAGCATAATGTTTCCACCTCCATGTTTGACGGTGGGGATGGTGTTCCAGGGGTCATAGGCAGCATTCCTCCTCCTCCAAACACGGCGAGTTGAGTTGATGCCAAAGAGCTCCATTTTGGTCTCATCTGACCTCAACACTTTCACCCAGTTGTCCTCTGAATCATTCAGATGTTCATTGGCAATCTTCAGACGGGCATGTATATGTGCTTTCTTGAGCAGCGGACCTTGCGCGCGCTGCAGGATTTCAGTCCTTCACGGCGTAGTGTGTTACCAATTGTTTTCTTGGTGACTATGGTCCCAGCTGCCTTGAGATCATTGACAAGATCCTCCTGTGTAGTTCTGGGCTGATTCCTCACTGTTCTCATGATCAATGCAACTCCACGAGGTGAGATCTTGCATGGAGCCCCAGGCCGAGGGAGATTGACAGTTCTTTTGTGCTTCTTCCATTTGCGAATAATCGCACCAACTGTTGTCACCTTCTCACCAAGCTGCTTGGCAATGGTCTTGTAGCCCATTCCAGACTTGTGTAGGTCTACAATCTTGTCCTGACATCCTTGGGGAGCTCTTTGGTCTTGGCCATGGTGGAGAGTTTGGAATCTGATTGATTGATTGTTTCTGTGGACAGGTGTCTTTTATACAGGTAACAAACTGATATTAGGAGCACTCCCTTTAAGAGTGTGCTCCTAATCTCAGCTCGTTACCTGTATAAAAGACACCTGGGAGCCAGAAATCTTTCTGATTGCGAGGGGGTCAAATACTTTTTTCCATCATTAAAATGCAAATTAATTTATAAAATTTTTGACATGCGTTTTTCTGGATTTTTTTGTTGTTATTCTGTCTCTCACTGTTCAAATACAACTACCATTAAAATTATAGACTGATCATTTCTTTGTCAGTGGGCAAACGTACAAAATCAGCAGGGGATCAAATACTTTTTTCCCTCACTGTAGTTATGTTAAATCTGGTTCACATCCAAATCGTGACCATACCTGGTACGGCCATGTGTTCCCCCTAACCCACCCCACCCCACCCCACCCCACACACACACAAGTTGCACACTCATGTTTTTCTAACACTCTGTGGTAGGTCATAAAAATATGTATAGTTATGTTAAATCTGGTTCACATCCATTCGTGACAGAAACGTTACCATACATGGTACAGCCATGTGTATTACACATCCAAACAAAAATATGACGCACACAAACGCACTTTATTTTCACATTATTTAAAAGGAATTTAAGTGTTATGTACTAAATTACCATAATTATGAGCACAAGTTGTTAAGTTAACAATCATTTTTAAAATTATGTTTCTCCATTTAGATTGTCTGCAGTAGAATGCAGTCTTTTAATCCAGGAAAAATGACTGCCTTTAAGTTTTATAACAATAGTAAGTAAAATCCAGCGTGATTTACATTACAAATCTCATACGTAACATCTCTGCAGGATTTATAGACGTTAAAGCACTGAATGAAATGAGCAATATAGACAAAAAATAAACACTCTGTGTCTACTACTTTTATCTCTCATAGAACTATCCACAGTCCAAAGGCTGTGGAGCTAGAAGGCTACGTGTGCGAATGACAAAAGATTTTTAAAAATAAAATAAAAAATGTATCAATACATGAAATTAGATTACACAATGTAGTTGAGGTTTACATGAATAAGCAGAAATGTAATCATGCTTATCTTTCCTATAGCACAAATGAAAAGCCCTCTCTAGATGAACAGATTTGTCAAATGAAACTTTTTCCTTCTTTTCCACTGCTACGGTAAACTAAAGAGTAGATATTCAAATGGCACTGCTAAATATGACTAGCATTAGCTACGTGTACTAGTGCAAAATAGTCCATCAAATGTATTAGCAGGTGTAGCCTATACACGAGTCCACTATTGGTCATATCACAATTGAGAACATGCCCCCAAATTCATTGCTTTAGTAGAATTTAATGGTAAGTCAAATGATATTCAAATTGTAATGTCCTTAGTATTTGTTCAGTCTACAGGTCCTCTAACACTCTGTTAAATGAATAAATGTAAATGTACTACATTGTAAATTTTGTTTTAAATCAATTAATTCAGAAATTACACACAATGTTAAGTTGATGTAATTATCAACATTATTATGTCAAAACAACTCATCAAAATAATGTGTACGACTTTAAATATTTAATTAATTCAATAAATTAGAATTTTTATCTTGCAACCACACATTAAATTTAGATTGTGGGGGTTTATCCAATCTGGCCATAGAGAGCATATTATTATAGGAGTGCACCCAGGTATATTGTTTCTGCATGTGGTGGAAATTTCTCCAAATGTCCACAAGGTCACAGGAATTCATTAATTCGACTAGCCTTCTACGTGATGGCATATGGGGCTCTACATGATTCCTGTCCATATCCAGCTCTGTACAGTTAAAATCCCCCCCTAGAATCAAAAAATCATCAGAGTCACAATTTTTTAGGACATTATCTAGGTTTCGTAAAAATACCATTCTGTCAATGGCCGTGGTCGGGGCATAAACACAAACAAAAATGACCCACCTATTCTCATATTGAGCTCTAACCTTTAACAGTCGACCCTTTATGATTTCATCAACTTGATAAGAACAGGGGATAAAATTATTGGAAAATAAAATAGCTACTCCCCCACTGGTAGATGTCTTATGACTTAAAACGGATAACCCTTTAAACTCCCTGGCCCAGTCCGCAGCATTATTAGCGTCTGTGTGGGTTTCCTGAGCAAAGATTACGTCAATTTTCTTTTGCTTCACCGTTTCAAACAACAAAAATCTTTTATTTCTTTCCCTTGCTCCATTTAAATTCAACGAAGCAACTCGAAACTCACTCATAAAAATGATGAAAACTAATAGATTTACATACATGATGTCTAGGATTGACTATCACTATCATTATTGTCCAGCATAACATTGACTTTTGTAAGGATTTTTTTTAGACGGTATCCCTCCTGATCAGTGAAACCCTCTTCTGACATAAACCCACGTGTTTTTGATGAACTGTTCCACATCTGGGAAAAACTCGTCTATCCTCACATTCCTAGCATGCTTAGTCTTTCTCAGAAACACCCTGATGTCATCCACGCTATATTCATGGCTCGAAAAGCCACTTAGATTTACACTACATGTTATACTGCAGTCGGAGGCTTCACTCTCACTCTCTACCTCCCCAGAATTCAGCTCCTCTACACCATCTTTCCTCTTAGCCTGTGCATGAGGACGATTTCTCCGTCTCTTTCTCTGGGGCAGAGAGAAATAGTTGGTATATATTGTAACCGTAGTTTTGACAGGTATAGGTCAAAGGTCAAAAAGATACACATTCTAACTCTCTATATCTAGATCAAAGGTCATGATCATAAAAATATGAATAGTCATGTTAAATCTGGATCACATCCATTCATTACCATACATGGTGCGGCCATGTGTGTTTTTCCGCCCCACACGTTGCGCACACATGGTACATCTTTTCACATAGAATATGAAACTCTCTGTGGTAGGACATAAAAATATATATAGTTATGTTAAATCTGGTTCACATC
This sequence comes from Ictalurus punctatus, assembly GCF_001660625.3. Lineage (NCBI taxonomy): Eukaryota > Metazoa > Chordata > Actinopteri > Siluriformes > Ictaluridae > Ictalurus > Ictalurus punctatus. The sequence continues at coordinate 8,414,598 of NC_030443.2, read as the reverse complement.
CAAATCGTGACCATACCTGGTACGGCCATGTGTTCCCCCTAACCCACCCCACCCCACACACACACAAGTTGCACACTCATGTTTTTTCTCTTCACATAGAATATGAAGCTCTCTGTGGTAGGTCATAAGAATATATATAGTTATGTTAAATCTGGTTCACATCCAAATCGTGACCATACCTGGTACGGCCATGTGTTCCCCCTAACCCACCCCACCCCACACACACACAAGTTGCACACTCATGTTTTTCTAACACTCTGTGGTAGGTCATAAAAATATGTATAGTTATGTTAAATCTGGTTCACATCCATTCGTGACAGAAACGTTACCATACATGGTACGGCCATGTGTATTACACATCCAAACAAAAATATGACGCACACAAACGCACTTTATTTTCACATTATTTAAAAGGAATTTAAGTGTTATGTACTAAATTACCATAATTATGAGCACAAGTTGTTAAGTTAACAATCATTTTTAAAATTATGTTTCTCCATTTAGATTGTCTGCAGTAGAATGCAGTCTTTTAATCCAGGAAAAATGACTGCCTTTAAGTTTTATAACAATAGTAAGTAAAATCCAGCGTGATTTACATTACAAATCTCATACGTAACATCTCTGCAGGATTTATAGACGTTAAAGCACTGAATGAAATGAGCAATATAGACAAAAAATAAACACTCTGTGTCTACTACTTTTATCTCTCATAGAACTATCCACAGTCCAAAGGCTGTGGAGCTAGAAGGCTACGTGTGCGAATGACAAAAGATTTTTAAAAATAAAATAAAAAATGTATCAATACATGAAATTAGATTACACAATGTAGTTGAGGTTTACATGAATAAGCAGAAATGTAATCATGCTTATCTTTCCTATAGCACAAATGAAAAGCCCTCTCTAGATGAACAGATTTGTCAAATGAAACTTTTTCCTTCTTTTCCACTGCTACGGTAAACTAAAGAGTAGATATTCAAATGGCACTGCTAAATATGACTAGCATTAGCTACGTGTACTAGTGCAAAATAGTCCATCAAATGTATTAGCAGGTGTAGCCTATACACGAGTCCACTATTGGTCATATCACAATTGAGAACATGCCCCCAAATTCATTGCTTTAGTAGAATTTAATGGTAAGTCAAATGATATTCAAATTGTAATGTCCTTAGTATTTGTTCAGTCTACAGGTCCTCTAACACTCTGTTAAATGAATAAATGTAAATGTACTACATTGTAAATTTTGTTTTAAATCAATTAATTCAGAAATTACACACAATGTTAAGTTGATGTAATTATCAACATTATTATGTCAAAACAACTCATCAAAATAATGTGTACGACTTTAAATATTTAATTAATTCAATAAATTAGAATTTTTATCTTGCAACCACACATTAAATTTAGATTGTGGGGGTTTGTTTTGTATAGCTCCCCTGTTAGAAAATACATGATGGTTGAATGTGAAAATAAATGAGCAGAATGTAAGCTTGTGAAATAAATTAAACTTTATTGATTGCACTTTTTGAGAAAATGGCATGACTTTGAATAAAAAATTACTGAAATAAATACTCTAAAACATTGATATACCCGAAGAAATGTAAAAAAAAAAAAAGAAAAAGAAAAAAAAAGTTTTTACATACCTTCTAAATAGGTCCCTTTAGGAGGTAAATGTTTTAAAGACGGTGTTTTATAAGAAACGCGCGTATTACATGCCTTCTAAACCTAACCCTTTAGGATGTAAAATGTTTAAAGTGCTGCTTAAAAGAATCGAGAGTTTTGTTTAAACTAGAAGACACATTTTCCGGGGAATGTCTTGTAGGCCTATACACAGTGTCCTACACATCTGAAGTGTGTGTGTATGTGGGTGTGGGGGGTGTGCGTGCGTGTGTGTGGGTGTGTTAGAGAGAGAGAGAGAGAGAGAGAGAGAGAGAGAGAGAGTCATGTGTTTCCTGGGGGTTTGCTGACCAGACTGCTTACAGTGTGTTTATGTTAATGAATTAAGGTACGAGTCGTGTGTTTTAGGGTTTAACGATCCCTACCAATGTGTACATTTGTGGTTTAAGTGAATCTTTGTTTCTGAAATTACTTCTGTGGTAATTATCAGTTTGTGTAACTAATCTATCAGAAAATACTAGACCTGGTGACTGAATGTGGTAGATGTATTAGAATTTTGGACATGTTATGCATGTGTAGCTCCCTATGTGTATGATCTATGTGTAATCCTTCTGTCAAGAAATGAGCAGACTGAGGTTTGTGAAATAATTGAACTATTTATTGGCTACGTTGTTGAGAAAAACACTGTGATGTGTAAAACATTTCTACAGTCCTTCAAGGCTGTATGATGTCGTTGTTCTCTTTTACTGAAAGAAAGGTCAAAACCATCGGTGTTATTCGTTGTGAAGACTGAAGTGACAATATGTCTGAAGAAAATGAAAATATGTATTACATATCCTACCTTCTAACCAGGTTATTTTAAGGGTGAAAAAACCTTTTTTAAAGACGGTGTTTTAAAAGAGTCGTGCATTTTGTTTAAACTATAAACAAGATTTCAGAAAATGGTACGCCAACGAGGATACTTACACAGAACTATCGCTAAATACATAAGCTTTCGTCTATGCTTTGACATCCCGTGTCCCAGCAGTACATTTATGACCTCTGATGACCATGTGGGTGTGCGGGGGAGGGTGGGTGTGAGAGAGAGAGACACAGGTGTTCTTTCGGGGGTTTTGCTGACCAGAATTCTTACAAATGTGTTTGTTAACGAATTAAAGGGAGTCGTGTGTCTCAGTGTTAAAATAATGGTTAAGACGTCGTAGTTAACACACAGAAGAAACTCTGCAACTATCTGTTACTGTGTCTGCTCCGAGAAATCCTAATACCCTTAGAAGATTGCTGTGTATTCACCAACAAGAGGACCTGTTGAAATGAGAGAGGACCTGACTTTTGCTCCAAAATTTTTTTTTTTAAAAAGCAAGAGGTTAGATTGACAATTTATTAATGATGGTAATGTAAAGACGTTGTTGTTTAACCCTGAGCAGGGCGTCAACAGCTCCAAAGATCGTGTCTTAAGTCCGAGGGTTTAGTTAGGAGGCAGAAAAACATTTAAAGACGGTGTTTTAAAAGAGTCGTGCATTTTGTTTAAACTATAAATGAGATTTCAGAAAATGGTCCGCCAACGAGGATACTTACACAGAACTATCGCTAAATACATAAGCTTTCGTCTATGCTTTGACATCCCATGTCCCAGCAGTACATTTATGACCTCTGGTGACCATGTGGGTGTGCGGGGGAGGGTGGGTGTGAGAGAGAGAGACACAGGTGTTCTTTCGGGGGTTTTGCTGACCAGAATTCTTACAAATGTGTTTGTTAACGAATTAAAGGGAGTCGTGTGTCTCAGTGTTAAAATAGTGGTTAAGACGTCGTAGTTAAAACACAGAAGAAACTCTGCAACTATCTGTTACTATGTCTGCTCCGAGAAATCCTAATACCCTTAGAAGATTGCTGTGTATTCACCAACAAGAGGACCTGTTGAAATGAGAGAGGACCTGACTTTTGCTCCAAATTTTTTTTTTTTTTTTTTTTTTAAAAACCAAGAGATTAGTTTGACAATTTATTAATGAAGGTAATGTAAAGACGTTGTTGTTTAACCCTGAGCAGGGCGTCAACAGCTCCAAAGATCGTGTCTTAAGTCCGAGGGTTTAGTTAGGAGGTAGAAAAACATTTAAAGATGATGTTTTAAAAGAAACAAGTGTTTCATCCTTAATGGTAAAAAAGAAAAATGGTTGTACTCCAATATGAAATAAAACGGTGGAGACACACTGAGTACACTTCTGTTCCACAGTCTATAAGGATCCCCAAACTTCATGTAGTGTGGAAAAATATATACACCCTCCGTGACTACGTTACTTAAGGTTTAAACATTTTTATTTTGTGATGGCAGCAAGACAAAACGGTTGTGCATTTGGTATGTGGTGATTTTAGAATTAGGCCCCAAATATCAAATATGTTTTGTGTATGGCTTCGTCAGGCAAAGATCACGATGGTATGGAAAGAGTATACAAGAGTAATTGGGGTGATCTAATGCTTAGGACTTGTACAGTACTTCAGCTCGGGAACGTCCCACCATGGCGTTCAGAGAGGCGTTATCTATGGTACACGTATATATAATATAGATCAGACCACCAGTCTGTCTTTACCCACTCCTGATCTGGGGGTGGGTGGGATGGGGATAACAGTTCAGGCATATTTCCAACAGAACAGAATATTAGACATTTAGTGTAAACTAGTGAAAAAAAAAAAAAAATCTCTGAAACATTTCAGTGCAAATAGTGGTCCATATTTAATGCATTATATTAGAAATGATAGTACAGTCTTTGTTGATCAGTTACCAACTCATACTTTATAATAATTTGTTTAGGAGCATCTGAATCTGGCAAATAACTTTTATTGCATTTAGGCATACAATAAAAGTTAATAAAAAAAATTAGGAAGAAATGACTTGTGCACTACTGCTGCGGATATTAAGTCAAACCATTTTGTTCAAACTTCAGCATGACCCATAGAGAAGCAGAAACCTATGGCACCTTATGAATACCATGTGAAGGATTACGTTGACTCGTCCCTTACAGTTACAAAGACGTGTCCTTGTGCAGGATCACCTTCGCACCAGCATCGGACCCCTCTTATCCCATTTCAACGTATAAGAAAAGGCAAAATGTAATATAAGATGTATTAGAATATATTTATAAAATATAACACATTATGAGGAAGAAACATAAAATATTATTTAACAAGGTCTACCGTTCAGCCCTCTTAACTGTAAGAGCATCATCAGTATTGTACGGCAGTTGGGGAACAGTAGTTAGCTTTCAGATGTCAGATATAAAACAACTTTTTGAGTCACAGTGTCAAACTACTGGTATTATATTCGGATCCTTCTTTTTCAGCATGAAGGACCGGCATTTATTTAATAGACAGATGGTACAGCCATATACTTGGTCAGAGGATTTAGGAATTTCTTTGAGAAAGGTTCATTGTTTTTGTTCTTTTATCATAGCTTCAGTTTGTATACTTACTTTGGTTAGTGACTTAAACTGTTTTATTAGGTATGGACCGATTTCATTAACAGGGAACGATGATAGGTGAAGATTAAGTTGGTATGCGTGTACAAAATAAAACTGTCTATATGTATATTTGTCTGCTATGTATCTGTTTAAACACTGCTGTAATGGCGATATAAAGAGAGAGAGAGATACCCATTTACTAATTCATAGAACCCCTTTCCACCTTTTCAAGTTCGTTATACATTTTTCTTTTCAAGCATCGTGTTCAGACATTGCAAATCATCAGTCTGAAGGTTAAGGGTTACTTAGATTTTTGCTTCTTCAGCATCAAAAAAAAAAAAGTCTAAACATTAATCGTATTATTAAACTCAGAAACAATATAACTGTCTGTTTGTGATCATAATAAAAGGCAACGTGAAAGGTGACTTAATTCCCAATGAGATTTCTCTATGTTCTCTATGACCTTTCTACAGTATATGCCATTAAGTCCTAGTGTCCAGCCATCATTACAGCACGGGAGAGGAAATCTCGTTCATCAGATGTGCGATGTACGTCTAGACAATCTGATAACAAACTACACACACAACATTTATGTTGAGAAAATTCAGATTGATCTTTGTTCCCAAATAACATTGGATCAGATCCATAGTTTACAGCATCTGTCCCACACATATTTAATCTGTATTACGAGTACTGAACAAGTTAGAGGAGGAGAAAATGTAGATTTACTGTTCATTGGAACTTTATTGTTTATTTAGATCTGTCTTGATTCATTTTCATATTCAAATTTTTTAAAAATACATAACGTAACATAACATAACATATGAATGTAGGAACATGGATTTTCACCATGCGACTCTTTTCAGAAAATGGTCTTTCTCTGTTTCTTATGCACACAGAACCTACTTTTCTTTTCATAAAATCATACACCAATTTACTATTCCTGTATAGGGTTTGAGTAAATATAGATAAACTCATTAATGTACTGTAGCTCTCAGAGTTACTACACTACTCCACTTGGTAATTCAGACCATAACCTCATCTCGTTAACAGTTCTTTCCTGCAGTTCAGTCTGTCCACAAGGAATAGGTACACTCAGTAACGATAGGGTTAGGCAATACATGTGCATCACTTTGTTTCAAAGGTGGTGGAGATAAAGACACGTTGTGGAAAGTAGTAATACAGATATCATAAGGAATGACCTTTTTGAGCTGAGTGAATGAAAATCAGTAAACTAAAACACTTTATTAGTGGTTAATTAACACACCCTATTGCATCCTATAAGAGATTAATCACATTCATAGACAACAAACGCAATTCTACAACATGGATCTACACAAAATTACATGAACACACAACTATCTGTGATAGCCATAGTCAGGAGCTGGTAAGGAACAATTACTAGCACAGTAATCTTAATAAGTATTTAAATAGATATGATATTTAATAGATATTAGACTTTTTATGATGTAATAATAAAATGTATTTTTAAAAAATTTGAATATGAAAATGAATCAAGACAGATCTAAATAAACAATAAAGTTCCAATGAACAGTAAATCTACATTTTCTCCTCCTCTAACTTGTTCAGTACTCGTAATACAGATTAAATATGTGTGGGACAGATGCTGTAAACTATGGATCTGATCCAATGTTATTTGGGAACAAAGATCAATCTGAATTTTCTCAACATAAATGTTGTGTGTGTAGTTTGTTATCAGATTGTCTAGACGTACATCGCACATCTGATGAACGAGATTTCCTCTCCCGTGCTGTAATGATGGCTGGACACTAGGACTTAATGGCATATACTGTAGAAAGGTCATAGAGAACATAGAGAAATCTCATTGGGAATTAAGTCACCTTTCACGTTGCCTTTTATTATGATCACAAACAGACAGTTATATTGTTTCTGAGTTTAATAATACGATTAATGTTTAGACTTTTTTTTTTTTGATGCTGAAGAAGCAAAAATCTAAGTAACCCTTAACCTTCAGACTGATGATTTGCAATGTCTGAACACGATGCTTGAAAAGAAAAATGTATAACGAACTTGAAAAGGTGGAAAGGGGTTCTATGAATTAGTAAATGGGTATCTCTCTCTCTCTTTATATCGCCATTACAGCAGTGTTTAAACAGATACATAGCAGACAAATATACATATAGACAGTTTTATTTTGTACACGCATACCAACTTAATCTTCACCTATCATCGTTCCCTGTTAATGAAATCGGTCCATACCTAATAAAACAGTTTAAGTCACTAACCAAAGTAAGTATACAAACTGAAGCTATGATAAAAGAACAAAAACAATGAACCTTTCTCAAAGAAATTCCTAAATCCTCTGACCAAGTATATGGCTGTACCATCTGTCTATTAAATAAATGCCGGTCCTTCATGCTGAAAAAGAAGGATCCGAATATAATACCAGTAGTTTGACACTGTGACTCAAAAAGTTGTTTTATATCTGACATCTGAAAGCTAACTACTGTTCCCCAACTGCCGTACAATACTGATGATGCTCTTACAGTTAAGAGGGCTGAACGGTAGACCTTGTTAAATAATATTTTATGTTTCTTCCTCATAATGTGTTATATTTTATAAATATATTCTAATACATCTTATATTACATTTTGCCTTTTCTTATACGTTGAAATGGGATAAGAGGGGTCCGATGCTGGTGCGAAGGTGATCCTGCACAAGGACACGTCTTTGTAACTGTAAGGGACGAGTCAACGTAATCCTTCACATGGTATTCATAAGGTGCCATAGGTTTCTGCTTCTCTATGGGTCATGCTGAAGTTTGAACAAAATGGTTTGACTTAATATCCGCAGCAGTAGTGCACAAGTCATTTCTTCCTAATTTTTTTTATTAACTTTTATTGTATGCCTAAATGCAATAAAAGTTATTTGCCAGATTCAGATGCTCCTAAACAAATTATTATAAAGTATGAGTTGGTAACTGATCAACAAAGACTGTACTATCATTTCTAATATAATGCATTAAATATGGACCACTATTTGCACTGAAATGTTTCAGAGATTTTTTTTTTTTTTTCACTAGTTTACACTAAATGTCTAATATTCTGTTCTGTTGGAAATATGCCTGAACTGTTATCCCCATCCCACCCACCCCCAGATCAGGAGTGGGTAAAGACAGACTGGTGGTCTGATCTATATTATATATACGTGTACCATAGATAACGCCTCTCTGAACGCCATGGTGGGACGTTCCCGAGCTGAAGTACTGTACAAGTCCTAAGCATTAGATCACCCCAATTACTCTTGTATACTCTTTCCATACCATCGTGATCTTTGCCTGACGAAGCCATACACAAAACATATTTGATATTTGGGGCCTAATTCTAAAATCACCACATACCAAATGCACAACCGTTTTGTCTTGCTGCCATCACAAAATAAAAATGTTTAAACCTTAAGTAACGTAGTCACGGAGGGTGTATATATTTTTCCACACTACATGAAGTTTGGGGATCCTTATAGACTGTGGAACAGAAGTGTACTCAGTGTGTCTCCACCGTTTTATTTCATATTGGAGTACAACCATTTTTCTTTTTTACCATTAAGGATGAAACACTTGTTTCTTTTAAAACATCATCTTTAAATGTTTTTCTACCTCCTAACTAAACCCTCGGACTTAAGACACGATCTTTGGAGCTGTTGACGCCCTGCTCAGGGTTAAACAACAACGTCTTTACATTACCTTCATTAATAAATTGTCAAACTAATCTCTTGGTTTTTAAAAAAAAAAAAAAAAAAAAAAAAAAAAAAATTTGGAGCAAAAGTCAGGTCCTCTCTCATTTCAACAGGTCCTCTTGTTGGTGAATACACAGCAATCTTCTAAGGGTATTAGGATTTCTTGGAGCAGACACAGTAACAGATAGTTGCAGAGTTTCTTCTGTGTTTTAACTACGACGTCTTAACCACTATTTTAACACTGAGACACACGACTCCCTTTAATTCGTTAACAAACACATTTGTAAGAATTCTGGTCAGCAAAACCCCCGAAAGAACACCTGTGTCTCTCTCTCTCACACCCACCCTCCCCCGCACACCCACATGGTCATCAGAGGTCATAAATGTACTGCTGGGACACGGGATGTCAAAGCATAGACGAAAGCTTATGTATTTAGCGATAGTTCTGTGTAAGTATCCTCGTTGGCGTACCATTTTCTGAAATCTTGTTTATAGTTTAAACAAAATGCACGACTCTTTTAAAACACCGTCTTTAAAAAAGGTTTTTTCACTCTTAAAATAACCTGGTTAGAAGGTAGGATATGTAATACATATTTTCATTTTCTTCAGACATATTGTCACTTCAGTCTTCACAACGAATAACACCGATGGTTTTGACCTTTCTTTCAGTAAAAGAGAACAACGACATCATACAGCCTTGAAGGACTGTAGAAATGTTTTACACATCACAGTGTTTTTCTCAACAACGTAGCCAATAAATAGTTCAATTATTTCACAAACCTCAGTCTGCTCAATTCTTGACAGAAGGATTACACATAGATCATACACATAGGGAGCTACACATGCATAACATGTCCAAAATTCTACTACATCTACCACATTCAGTCACCAGGTCTAGTATTTTCTGATAGATTAGTTACACAAACTGATAATTACCACAGAAGTAATTTCAGAAACAAAGATTCACTTAAACCACAAATGTACACATTGGTAGGGATCGTTAAACCCTAAAACACACGACTCGTACCTTAATTCATTAACATAAACACACTGTAAGCAGTCTGGTCAGCAAACCCCCAGGAAACACATGACTCTCTCTCTCTCTCTCTCTCTCTCTCTCTCTCTAACACACCCACACACACGCACGCACACCCCCCACACCCACATACACACACACTTCAGATGTGTAGGACACTGTGTATAGGCCTACAAGACATTCCCCGGAAAATGTGTCTTCTAGTTTAAACAAAACTCTCGATTCTTTTAAGCAGCACTTTAAACATTTTACATCCTAAAGGGTTAGGTTTAGAAGGCATGTAATACGCGCGTTTCTTATAAAACACCGTCTTTAAAACATTTACCTCCTAAAGGGACCTATTTAGAAGGTATGTAAAAACTTTTTTTTTCTTTTTCTTTTTTTTTTTTTTACATTTCTTCGGGTATATCAATGTTTTAGAGTATTTATTTCAGTAATTTTTTATTCAAAGTCATGCCATTTTCTCAAAAAGTGCAATCAATAAAGTTTAATTTATTTCACAAGCTTACATTCTGCTCATTTATTTTCACATTCAACCATCATGTATTTTCTAACAGGGGAGCTATACAAAACAAACCCCCACAATCTAAATTTAATGTGTGGTTGCAAGATAAAAATTCTAATTTATTGAATTAATTAAATATTTAAAGTCGTACACATTATTTTGATGAGTTGTTTTGACATAATAATGTTGATAATTACATCAACTTAACATTGTGTGTAATTTCTGAATTAATTGATTTAAAACAAAATTTACAATGTAGTACATTTACATTTATTCATTTAACAGAGTGTTAGAGGACCTGTAGACTGAACAAATACTAAGGACATTACAATTTGAATATCATTTGACTTACCATTAAATTCTACTAAAGCAATGAATTTGGGGGCATGTTCTCAATTGTGATATGACCAATAGTGGACTCGTGTATAGGCTACACCTGCTAATACATTTGATGGACTATTTTGCACTAGTACACGTAGCTAATGCTAGTCATATTTAGCAGTGCCATTTGAATATCTACTCTTTAGTTTACCGTAGCAGTGGAAAAGAAGGAAAAAGTTTCATTTGACAAATCTGTTCATCTAGAGAGGGCTTTTCATTTGTGCTATAGGAAAGATAAGCATGATTACATTTCTGCTTATTCATGTAAACCTCAACTACATTGTGTAATCTAATTTCATGTATTGATACATTTTTTATTTTATTTTTAAAAATCTTTTGTCATTCGCACACGTAGCCTTCTAGCTCCACAGCCTTTGGACTGTGGATAGTTCTATGAGAGATAAAAGTAGTAGACACAGAGTGTTTATTTTTTGTCTATATTGCTCATTTCATTCAGTGCTTTAACGTCTATAAATCCTGCAGAGATGTTACGTATGAGATTTGTAATGTAAATCACGCTGGATTTTACTTACTATTGTTATAAAACTTAAAGGCAGTCATTTTTCCTGGATTAAAAGACTGCATTCTACTGCAGACAATCTAAATGGAGAAACATAATTTTAAAAATGATTGTTAACTTAACAACTTGTGCTCATAATTATGGTAATTTAGTACATAACACTTAAATTCCTTTTAAATAATGTGAAAATAAAGTGCGTTTGTGTGCGTCATATTTTTGTTTGGATGTGTAATACACATGGCCGTACCATGTATGGTAACGTTTCTGTCACGAATGGATGTGAACCAGATTTAACATAACTATACATATTTTTATGACCTACCACAGAGTGTTAGAAAAACATGAGTGTGCAACTTGTGTGTGTGTGGGGTGGGGTGGGTTAGGGGGAACACATGGCCGTACCAGGTATGGTCACGATTTGGATGTGAACCAGATTTAACATAACTATATATATTCTTATGACCTACCACAGAGAGCTTCATATTCTATGTGAAGAGAAAAAACATGAGTGTGCAACTTGTGTGTGTGTGGGGTGGGGTGGGTTAGGGGGAACACATGGCCGTACCAGGTATGGTCACGATTTGGATGTGAACCAGATTTAACATAACTATATATATTTTTATGTCCTACCACAGAGAGTTTCATATTCTATGTGAAAAGATGTACCATGTGTGCGCAACGTGTGGGGCGGAAAAACACACATGGCCGCACCATGTATGGTAATGAATGGATGTGATCCAGATTTAACATGACTATTCATATTTTTATGATCATGACCTTTGATCTAGATATAGAGAGTTAGAATGTGTATCTTTTTGACCTTTGACCTATACCTGTCAAAACTACGGTTACAATATATACCAACTATTTCTCTCTGCCCCAGAGAAAGAGACGGAGAAATCGTCCTCATGCACAGGCTAAGAGGAAAGATGGTGTAGAGGAGCTGAATTCTGGGGAGGTAGAGAGTGAGAGTGAAGCCTCCGACTGCAGTATAACATGTAGTGTAAATCTAAGTGGCTTTTCGAGCCATGAATATAGCGTGGATGACATCAGGGTGTTTCTGAGAAAGACTAAGCATGCTAGGAATGTGAGGATAGACGAGTTTTTCCCAGATGTGGAACAGTTCATCAAAAACACGTGGGTTTATGTCAGAAGAGGGTTTCACTGATCAGGAGGGATACCGTCTAAAAAAAATCCTTACAAAAGTCAATGTTATGCTGGACAATAATGATAGTGATAGTCAATCCTAGACATCATGTATGTAAATCTATTAGTTTTCATCATTTTTATGAGTGAGTTTCGAGTTGCTTCGTTGAATTTAAATGGAGCAAGGGAAAGAAATAAAAGATTTTTGTTGTTTGAAACGGTGAAGCAAAAGAAAATTGACGTAATCTTTGCTCAGGAAACCCACACAGACGCTAATAATGCTGCGGACTGGGCCAGGGAGTTTAAAGGGTTATCCGTTTTAAGTCATAAGACATCTACCAGTGGGGGAGTAGCTATTTTATTTTCCAATAATTTTATCCCCTGTTCTTATCAAGTTGATGAAATCATAAAGGGTCGACTGTTAAAGGTTAGAGCTCAATATGAGAATAGGTGGGTCATTTTTGTTTGTGTTTATGCCCCGACCACGGCCATTGACAGAATGGTATTTTTACGAAACCTAGATAATGTCCTAAAAAATTGTGACTCTGATGATTTTTTGATTCTAGGGGGGGATTTTAACTGTACAGAGCTGGATATGGACAGGAATCATGTAGAGCCCCATATGCCATCACGTAGAAGGCTAGTCGAATTAATGAATTCCTGTGACCTTGTGGACATTTGGAGAAATTTCCACCACATGCAGAAACAATATACCTGGGTGCACTCCTATAATAATATGCTCTCTATGGCCAGATTGGATAAATTTTATGGTTTTAAACACCAGTTAAGTGCTTTTAGAAGTTGTGCAATTATACCGGTAGGATTTACGGACCATTGTATGGTTCTGTCTACTGTGTATTTAAGTAAACTCAAGCATAAGAGTGCGTATTGGCATTTTAACACCAGTTTATTGCAAGACGGTCATTTTAAGGATGTGTTTAAGTATTTTTGGAGTGATTTTAGAACAACAAAGCATTCTTTTAAATGGTGCAACAGTGGTGGGATTTTGCCAAAACGCAAATTAAACAGCTGTGTCAACAGTATACCTCCAGTGTCACGAGAGACACAACTCTACGTATGAAATCCTTGGAAGATGAAATAATGGCGCTAATGGAGCCAATGAAAAACACAGGACGGCAGGTATGCATAGAAAATTTAAGGACAAAGAAGAATTTATTGACCAAATTGCTAGACGTTACCGCACAAGGAGCTCTGGTCAGGTCGCGATTTCAGACTGTAGAGTGTATGGATGCACCGTCAAAATTCTTTTTTAATTTGGAAAAAAAGAACGGTCAAAATAAGATGATACATGGCCTGTTTTCTGATGATGGGACACTTTTAGTGGACCATAGAGAAATTCGAAAGAGAGCAGTCGGGTTCTACAAGGAACTGTACATGAGTGAAATCTCCGTTGAGCAGGCCCATGATAACGTCTTCTTGGAAGATCTCCCTCAGGTGTCAGAGGAAGCACATGCAGACCTCGGAGGGGAGTTGACCCTAGAGGAACTGCTACGAGCCCTCCAGGGTATGGAGAGTGGCAAGGCACCAGGGATCGATGGTCTACCGGCTGAATTTTATAAGTCCTTTTGGCCTGAAATGGGTGCAGACCTAATGGAAGTACTGGGTGACAGTTTAGTCACGGGGCGGCTGCCACTCAGTTGTCGCAGAGCAGTATTGACTCTGTTGCCCAAGAAATCTACACGACATAAAATCATGGAGACCTGTCTCAGTTCTCTGTGTAGAATACCGACTGCTCTCCAAGGTATTGGCAAACCGACTTAGTAAAGTCATGGAAGAGGTGATCCATCCGGACCAGACCTACTGTGTGCCGGGTCGATTTATTCACGATAACATTTCATTCATTAGGGATGTTGTAGAGGTCGGAAGGATTTTTAATTTGGAATGTGGTTTGATTTTAATTGACCAGGAAAAGGCTTTCGACAGGGTTGAGCATACCTACTTATGGAACGTTTTGTCTGCTTTTGGTTTTAATTCGGATTTTATCGAAAAAATAAGAGTTCTGTACCGTGACAGTGAAAGCATACTGAAGGTTAATGGTGACTTGTGCTCCTTTTAAAGTTCATAGGGGAATAAGACAAGGATGCCCACTATCTGGCATGTTGTATTCCCTTGCGATTGAACCTCTTTTAACTAAACTGAGAACTGAACTACAAGGTATAACAATTCCCAAGTGTGAGGGTGTTTTTAAACTATCAGCATACGCTGACGATGTGGCGATACTTGTTGGCAGCCAGAGGGATGTTGATACGATACGGAAGATCACTGACGATTTTAGAATTGTTTCTTCTGCCAAGGTAAACTGGGAGAAAAGCGTGGCGTTTTTAATCGGGGGATGGTTAGGCGGCGTCCCAAACCTCCCAGACCGCTTACTATGGTGTAGAGGTGGTTTTAAGTATTTGGAGGTGTTTTTAGGAGATGAAGGGTTTATGAGGAAAAACTTTGAAGGGACTGTCGAGAAGGTAAAGGGTCGGTTGGAGAAGTGGAATTTTTTAGTTAAAAAAGTGTCCTTTAGGGGGCGGGTACTTATAATTAACAACCTGGTAGCATCATCCCTCTGGCATAGGCTTGCGTGCATCGATCCTCCAATACATGTTTTATCTAAAATCCAGTCAATTTTAGTTAATTTTTTCTGGGATAATCTACACTGGGTTCCACAGAGTGTTCTGTTTCTCCCCAAGGATGAAGGGGGACATGGACTGGTACACCTGCAGAGCAGGACTGCAGCCTTTCGGTTACGTTTTGTGCAAAGGCTGCTACATGGACCTGTAAATGCAAACTGGAAGGGTGTAGCATGTGCCATTTTACGGACACTTGAAGGGCTGGATTTACATAAACCTCTTTTCTGGATGGACCCGAAAAAGATGGACATCAGGAAACTTCCTGTTTTTTACCGAAATGTTTTTAAAGTGTGGGGACTTTTAACAGTGCAGAGAGTACAATGCTCAAGTTCTCTCTACTGGCTGCTGCAGGAGCCGATTATAAAGGGTTCCATTTTTCATGTCTCTCAGAGGAAGCCGTTTCCTGCGCTCACGGAGGGGTTCTGCAGGGCTGGAGTCGTCACTCTGGGTGACCTACTGACCGTAGCAGGACCGGGTTTTGGGAACGCGGTGGCAGTTGCTGGGCACATAAAGATGAGGTCAGTCCGTGTAGTCACGCAGTTCCTTGTGGAATGGAGGTCCCTGTTGACTGAAGAGGTCTTGAAAATGCTGGAGGAATATTCCAGAGGGCTAATTAGTCCCAATGACCAAGATCCCTTACCAGATTTTAGTGTCTCGGCGAATGTACATGAGTGCTCAGGTGTGTTTTTTAAATCTGAAAAACTAAGTTTTGTGGGTCCCAAGGTACCATCTGGGAAAGAACTGTATAAAATGTGCGTACTATCCCTAAATAAAAAGTTTCTGGACAAAAGAGTCGACACACCTTGGCGGTCTGTTCTACAAATAAAGGAACATGTAAAGCCACAATGGAGGGCTTTATACAAGTCACCATTAACAAAAAAGTGTGGGGATTTACAGTGGAGGATTTTACACGGTGCAGTGGCTGTTAATTCTTTTATCTGTGTTTTAAACTCTGATGTGAGTTATGAATGTCCTTTCTGTGCTGTGAGAGAATCTGTTTTTCACATGTTTAAGCACTGTGTGAGATTGAAGCCTCTTTTTACTGTTTTACAGAGACTGCTTGGCCATTTTAATGAGAGTTTTACAATCGAAACTTTTATTTTTGGTTTTAAATACTCTCAAAAAAAAAGGTTTAAGTGTCAGTTGATAAATTTTATCATAGGGCAGGCAAAGATGGCCATATATGTCAGCAGGAGAAACAGAATTGAATCAAATTCAGGGGACAGCGTTTTAGTGGTTTTTGCGATTCTCTTAAAATCTAGGATACTAATCGATTTTAAGTTTCACCAAGAGATGAAAGACCTTGTAGCATTTGAAAATATCTGGTGTCTGGAACGGGCATTATGTGTGGTTTTAGAAGAAAAAGTGAGATTTCATCAACTTTTAGAAGACTGTATACATACTGGTTGATACTTGGTTGCTTATTTTATATTCTTCACTCCTTTGGGGGTTTTGAAGGCAACTGGAAGGAGAAGTATTTTAATTATCTATTTATTTATCTTTTTATATATATATTTATATGTATATAAACTTATTTTACTTTTTTTTCTTTTAAGGTCATTTGCAATGACTCTGAGGGACCGAAATAGGTCAATGTAGCTTTTAAAAGCTTGTAAATAAAAGGCCTTTGAAATTCAAAAAAAAAAAAAAATTCTCTCTATCTATCTATCTATCTATCTATCTATCTCTCTCTAACTATCTATATCTCTCGCAGTATCTATATAACTCTCTATCTATCTATCTATATCTCTCTCTCTATCTATCTATTATATATATATATTATAGTATCTATCTATCTATCTCTCTCTCTCTCTCTCTCTCTCTCTCTATATATATATATATATATATATATATATATATATATATATATATATATATATATATATATATAATTTATAACATTTATATTATATATTACCAGTTTGATGTTCAGTGATTCAGTTCAGTGTTCAGTGCATAAATTATGTTTGCTCCATATTTTACTGAGATATGTAGTGCAAAAGTGAGAGTGTGTGGAACTTGACATTTGTGAGCGAAAAAACAGCATTTTAGACTCGTAGTGGCATATTCAAGTAGTTGAAGTTATTGTCATGTTTGTGCTACAAAAATATCAGAGGGAAAAAAATGGATTTGTTAGAAAATAATGGTGTATAAATACAGGTTTGCAATTCTTTTGCGTGAATACACATACTGATTTGCAGAAGTGCAAAATTTGTCCATGACTTCACATTTTTAATACAAGCATGTGAATGTGTTTTGCACCATATGTGCACCTGCAATGAAGAATCAGAAGGAGAAACGGTTGTGTTGTTTGTGGGAGAGAAAAAAAAAATCTCCAACTTACATTTTTGATACAGTTGTGTGAATGTTTTTTGCACCATATTCACAAAAATGTGAGCATATGAGTTTCTTAATTTGTGATTTGTAGAATAGGATTTGTGCACCTGCAATAAAGAATTTGAGATGGTATAAATGTTGTAACTGTTGTGTTTGTGGGAGAGAAGAAACATAATTTAAAAAAACAACTGAGGACCTGTGACATTCCACTGTCACAGGTGCTCAATTGTTTTGCTCCAATAATAGCTTCAAATGCACCCACACCCCACCCACAAAATATAATTGATGAAGAGGAGAATTCCTGTAATGCAGAGGAAAAACTAATGATAAAAGTACTGGATTGTCTAAATATAATGGTTTATTGATCCATTAAAGATGCATCAGTTCAATTAAATTTTTATTTGTATAGTGCTTTGAACAATGGACATTTTCAGGAATGTATAAATGCTGGATATAAATTTTAAATTTATAAATGTATCCATACTGAGCAAGCCAGTGACAATGGTCACTTCTTGTGACCATTCATTTTTATGGGGAAAAACCTTGAGAGGAACCAGACTCAGAAGGGAGCCCATCCTCATCTGGACCACACCAGATAGTGTGATTATAAACAAATTACCTTCTACTGTGTGCTATATAGTCCAAATGTACCACTGTGCAAGCAAGAAATTCATATTTAACATTATCAACTGTTCAATGATGGAGACTTGACTGCAAAACTGCTCATGGCAATGACAGTCATAGAGCTATCATAGCATTTGCAGTCCTATGTATCAGACTTTCTGATAGATTTTTTTGGCTATAAGATTGAAAAGTGTGTATTTCAATTCTGCTGTTACACTCACCAAACACTTTTTTTTTTTTTTTTGGAACATTATACTAATACTGGGTAGGGCCTCCCTTTGCTCTCAATTCTTTGTGTCATGGATTCCACAAAATTTTGTAAACATTCTTTTGGGATTCTGGCCTATGCTGACATGATTGCAACATGCACTTCCTGCAGATTTTTCAGGTGTACTTTCACGCTGTAAATCTCCCATTCTACCACATCTCAAGGGTGTTCTGTTCAATTTAGATCACGTGACTGGGAACGCAACTGAAGAACACTGAACTCATTATCATGATCATGAATCCAGTTTGAAATAACTTTTGCTTTGTGACATGGTACATTATCATGCTGGAAATAACCATTAGAAGATGGGTAAATTGTGGCCATGAAGGGATGCACATAGTCAGCAACAATACTCAAATAGACAGTGGCATTCAAGCGATAATTGATTGGTATTAATGTGCCCAAAGTGTGGCAAGAATACTTTACCCACACATTATACCAGCTTCACCGGCCTGGACTGTTTACCCAGGTTTTTGCATTCATTTCTTTGTTTTCTTGCTTTAAAGTTTCCAGTTGTAGATTAATAGTTTTTACTGAACAGTTTTGTTTTTTGTCTCTTTGGAGGTCATCAATTTGTAAGTAAGTGAAGTCAAGGCTAGTGTGCAGATCTTTTATTTCATGTCATTATATTTCTTGTGCATCCAGTCTGTTGTTTATGGATTCTAATGCTCTGACATTTATATCTGTGGTGTTTAAAGAGTCATGAAACACTAAACTACATTTTCTGAGATTTTTACAGAGGTGTTCATGTTGCACATCATAAAAGACAATCTTAGCATCCATTTATTTTAATTGTAGGAGAAAACTGGTTAATTTTGAGCTTATTTCCACTATTTTCGTCTTCCGGGTTTAAAATCTCGTCGTGGGACACGTCACAAGCAGTGACATGGCAATGTACTATAGTACTTCGATAACACATCATGTCTCATAAATATTCATGAAATATTCTTTTCCTATGAGAAGATGCTGTCTCTTAATTATTCATGACAGCATGTGGTGTTTTCCTACAGATGTAGTAGATGAGAGAGGCGTTCAAACGGGTCGCAACTGTTTGTTTCAGTGGTGTAAGTGTTTGTGTTTTCTCAGGAGAGCTATGAGAACTGGAGAAATGTGGACTTCGGACTTGCTCATGAAAGCAGTTTGCGTCTACACAATGATGCAGTACTCCGTCCTGAGGACCTTTCCATCCCTTCAAATGAGGTATGTGTCTAATTTTTGACCATTACAGTTTTACTTGCCTTTTGAGCTAATTAAACCACTTAAAGCTCCAAGGGCGTCAGTGAGCCGTTGTGTGCAAAACTATGCAACGAGAGTCCGCGTTGAAGGGAAGGGCCTTCACCCTTTTATTTGTGAAAAGCTCGAGCATATTAGCTAGCTATCATTCCGACACTTCTCCCATATGCCCTGCCTCCGGTTTTGTTTTGTTTTCCTCCATAGTCACGCCAGGTGCTAATGGTTCAAATAGATAGGGCAGTGGACCTGCACAGCTATCTATTGTGTCTCCATTTAGCTCTGGGGATTCAGGAGGAGAGAAGTCCTCTGCCTCATCTGAAAACATTTGGTCACTATCCATCTTTATTGTGAGTCCTCTGAAGGCTGACCCCCCTTCCTCCCCTGTCTTTCCCTGCCACACCCACTCCCCCTCCCTTCTTCACAATGCCATTCACGCCCATTTCAGCTGCATTTTTCAAAAACATAAGCATATGCTATGCTTTGACTTCAGCTGAAAGAGGGAGGTTTCATGACCATTTAAGTTGTCAGTGTCTGAGCAGGGTCTGCGGTTTTCCTTTTTGCTGACAGGTTGTGGGTTTCATTGGTTGGAATTTCTGTATCGATTGCATCAATGTATTTCTCTAAGGATTCCATAGTGTATGTGTAATCTCTACATGACTTAAGAGAGTGTGTTAGTTTTCATTGTAATTTTTTTTTGCAAAGTTGTATTTGTAAACGCTAATTGGAGTCAGGTTTTAGCACACCTGGAGTCTCGTTAAGAAAATGAGTTTGGAGGTGTGGACTACAGCTACTTTGACTGATAAAAACCCCTCAAACTTTTGGAGTTTGCTCTGCACAATAAGCACACCATATAATATAGTTTGTATATTATATAAGCCATAGAAAATCACTAATTGGACATGACAGGTATAGGTCAAAGGTCATAATCATTATAATTAAATATAATGATAGGTCAAAGGGTCATCATAATCACTTATAATTACGTTAAATCCGGTTCCGATGTATTCCAGACACACGCACAAGTTGTTTCCTTTCCCATAGATTGTGATACGCTCATGATTTAGGCCGAGGACAAAAAGGTCAATGATAATTATTGCTGCATGTTCATAGCTATAGCTTTCACACACATATAACCCCCGCCCCTCCCTGCTTAGGTTGTTAGTTGTGTTCCTGAGTTAGGCCTAGGTCAAAAAAAGGTCAATGATAATTATTGATGCATGTTCATACCTATAGCTTTTCCTATAGCTCCGAAGCAGTTCCGCACACACACACACAAAAATGCTCACACATACATAATGATGATGAAAAATAAGTAAATGATTAATAAAGAATTTCCATACACATCCAACCAAAAATATCACACACACACATACATACATAAGGTTGATGAAAATAAGTAAATGTTTAATAATGAATTTCTGTACACATCCTTCCAAAAAATATGACACACACACACACACACACACACACCCTGTCCAATCAGAACGAAAGAAAATAAAAGTGATCCATCCGGTAGGTGACGTTATAAGCACCATAAGTTTATAGAAGAAGAAGGCCTCACTAACCCACTAGGTTTAAAAATACTTTGTACTTCGAAGATCGTGTGTGAGCTTGCAACATGTCTGCTGCTTGTCCTGATGCACCGAAAAAAAACTCACTCTTTTTTGGGAAGATTACAAAAAAATTTAGAGCATGAAAAGATTCAATATTGGGTAATGTCAAACGGATGTACAGCCAGATTTTTTTTTCAATGCAGAAAAGGAACCGTTGTGCTTTTCATGTTCTCGGTCCTGGGTCACATCCACTGGAGCTGCGCTACTGAGAGCATAACTTTTAACGAGTGTGACTGGAAAAAGTTCAGAAAATGGTGCAAGGATTTTGACTACATTATTAGAATGGACTTCTTTTCCCTGGATGCGTACAGGCATAAATGGAGCAGTACATCTCTGCAATGCAAATACTGCATCAGAGCAACAAATTTCTGCAAGAACCAGGTTTCACTGCACTGTGTTTCGGTATTAACCGGTGACAACACACCCGCTCACAAAGAGATCATAATTATTGCTGCATGTTCTTTACCATATAGCTTTCCCATGAATACCAACCCAACCCACTACTATCCCATCAGGTTGTTGGTTGTTTTCCCTGAGTCAGGCCTAGGCCAAAAAGGTCTATGATAATTGACACACACACACACACACACACACACACACACACACACGTACACACACGTCTATAAAAGCGAACACTTCGTTAGTTGGTAAAATCAGCAAAGAGTCGAATAGTTCGAAGGGATCGAAAGAATTTCCAGACTCTATCCTTCAAACCTTCCAAACGCCATGGATTTCTCAGCAGGTAAGAAGATGTATTTTAAACAATTGAAATAGTTAATTATAAATCGAAATACAATTGATATAAATTTAAAACAATTCTTTTGAATACAACAATCAAAATCCTTATCTGGTCATTATGTAAACGGGTACGATACTATATCTAAATTTAATGTTCAATACACTTATATTACAGAGCAAGACCGAACTAAGCTCGTCTGATTCTAGTGTATAGGATAACGTATCAAACGAATGCGAGTCTGCTAGGTTATAAAATTTTGTCTCTTAGATCTGTGTAGCAAGCTAGAAAGGGAACAGTTAAGGTACTAAAATTGTTTTATTTGCTATACTGTTTGTAGATAACAGTGTCTTCATAATTTCTGACGATGAAATTTCCGAGACATCTGATCGAAGCCTTTTCAATCTGAGCTCTACATGCAAGTCATAACATAAAATCATGAATGTTTCATGCTGTAAAGTCTTTCATACATAATTATAACTTTTTGTTTGTGTCATATTCAGAAGATGAGGGCGTCGTGACTATCAGTGCCTACGGTGGAGATATTTCAGGTGAGATGACGTATATTTTACCTTCTACAGTGAGGGAAAAAAGTATTTGATCCCCTGCTGATTTTGTACGTTTGCCCACTGACAAAGAAATGATCAGTCTATAATTTTAATGGTAGATTTATTTGAACAGTGAGAGACAGAATAACAACAAAAAAATCCAGAAAAACGCATGTCAAAAATTTTATAAATTGATTTGCATTTTAATGAGGGAAATAAGTATTTGACCCCTCTGCAAAACATGACTTAGTACTTGGTTTAAAAACCCTTGTTGGCAATCACAGAGGTCAGACGTTTCTTGTAGTTGGCCACCAGGTTTGCACACATCTCAGGAGGGATTTTGTCCCACTCCTCTTTGCAGATCTTCTCCAAATCATTAAGGTTTCGAGGCTGACGTTTGGCAACTCGAACCTTCAGCTCTCTCCACAGATTTTCTATGGGATTTAGGTCTGGAGACTGCCTAGGTCACTCCAGGACCTTAATGTGCTTCTTCTTGAGCCACTCCTTTGTTGCCTTGGCCGTGTGTTTTGGGTCATTGTCATGCTGAAATACCCATCCACGACCCATTTTCAATGCCCTGTCTGAGGGAAGGAGGTTTTCACCCAAGATTTGACGGTACATGGCCCCGTCCATCGTCCCTTTGATGCGGTGAAGTTGTCCTGTCCCCTTAGCAGAAAAACACCCCCAAAGCATAATGTTTCCACCTCCATGTTTGACGGTGAGGATGGTGTTCCAGGGGTCATAGGCAGCATTCCTCCTCCTCTAAACACGGCGAGTTGAGTTGATGCCAAAGAGCTCCATTTTGGTCTCATCTGACCTCAACACTTTCACCCAGTTGTCCTCTGAATCATTCAGATGTTCATTGGCAAACTTCAGACGGGCATGTATATGTGCTTTCTTGAGCAGCGGACCTTGAGTGCGCTGCAGGATTTCAGTCCTTCACGGCGTAGTGTGTTACCAATTGTTTTCTTGGTGACTATGGTCCCAGCTGCCTTGAGATCATTGACAAGATCCTCCCGTGTAGTTCTGGGCTGATTCCTCACTGTTCTCATGATCACTGCAACTCCACGAGGTGAGATCTTGCATGGAGCCCCAGGCCGAGGGAGATCGACAGTTCTTTTGTGCTTCTTCCATTTGCGAATAATCGCACCAACTGTTGTCCCCTTCTCACCAAGCTGCTTGGCAATGGTCTTGTAGCCCATTCCAGACTTGTGTAGGTCTGCAGTCTTGTCCCTGACATCCTTGGAGAGCTCTTTGGTCTTGGCCATGGTGGAGAGTTTGGAATCTGATTGATTGATTGCTTCTGTGGACAGGTGTCTTTTATACAGGTAACAAACTGAGATTAGGAGCACTCCCTTTAAGAGTGTGCTCCTAATCTCAGCTCGTTACCTGTATAAAAGACACCTGGGAGCCAGAAATCTTTCTGATTGAGAGGGGGTCAAACACTTTTTTCCCTCATTAAAATGCAAATTAATTTATAAAATTTTTGACATGCGTTTTTCTGGATTTTTTTGTTGTTATTCTGTCTCTCACTGTTCAAATACAACTACCATTAAAATTATAGACTGATCATTTCTTTGTCAGTGGGCAAACGTACAAAATCAGCGGGGGATCAAATACTTTTTTCCCTCACTGTATTTACCCAGCTAAAAATAAAAACTATTTCACTTGTTCTGTGACTTATACACACACACACACACACACACACACGAGTGATGTCGAAAATTTTGGTGCAGTAGAAGATCGAGAGGAAATCAACTCGGAAGCAGACATTCCATCCGATCTCGAATTGCAGGAGATCTGTACAGCGTGGCGTGAATTCTTCCAAGCAAAGACTGCTTTATTGGAAAACTTTGGGCAGCTTGATATTACATTTGAATCTGGTCGAGGTACAGATTTTGTCCCTTTAGTGTACAACACTTGAAAATTTGAATAGTTGTCTCACAGTGAACATAAAGTTGATCAGAAAATTGTATGATAGATATGGCGCAGAAATGACCGAAATGCAGTTCGGATACAGAGACTAAAAAAAATGAGAACCGAAACTAATCCATCACCACATAATTTCTGTTGTGATGGAAACCAGAGTTCTTGAAATGGTCTGTTACATCGTGATCCGTACACAACCCTGAACCCATATTTAACTGAAGCGATCAACTGCCTGAATGAAAGTTTAATTCCATTACACCAGGTTGTTAGTGAGAGACCTAATCAGAGTCCATATTACAACGTAACAAACACACCAGTGACACCATACGATATATTTTCTGAATTAAATCAATGTTTGTTAGAGTTACATAATAACCTAAATGAACACGGTCATTCAGTACAAATAAACCCTGATCTAATCGATGCAGTCAATCAGTTGAATGAAAATTTAAGATCGTTAGAACAGAGCAATACTCAAAATGAAAACCCCAGCCGAAATTCCAGTCAAACTGTATCAAGCACAACGGTGGGGTCGCACGACATATTTTTCAAATTAAATCAATGTCTTTTAGACTTACAAAATAACCTAAACGAACAAAGACAATCTATGCAGATAAATCCATGTTTAATAGAAGCGGTGAATCAACTCAATGAAAATATGTCATTATCTCCGGAACAGAATACCCTCTCAACTCCGGAAAACGCTCAGGAACCTAGACCGTCATCTTCTCGTGATATGATATACGAACTTAATCAAAGACTTATGAGGATAAATGACAGTCTGGTTAACTTAATCGAAAACCCTGTCATTATAACACAAAATTCGAAAACATGCAATCGCCCAATCCAATCCAAATCCAAATGCAATCCAAAGTTCTCAAACGGAAAACATGCATTTGCCCGATATCCAAAATTCACAAACGGAAAACATGCATTCGGCAGATATCCAAAATTCTCAAATGGAAAACATGCGATCACCCGATATCCGAGTTGAGCAAGATGGGGGTGGGTTAGATCCTAATATTAGGATAATTAATAAAAGGTTCAACACTGAGATTAGGTGAAGAGTGAATTTTTCTTCAATTGCTAATGTTGACAGCTTTGCAGATTTTTATAATTATGTTTAAAGAAATTTTAAACAGTGCGATTGAAATTGCTAATAGTTTAATTTCTGCTGAGGATGCCGTCACCATTGAAATCAGGTGATACGCTCAATGTTTCATCACGCGTTCAATTAGACAACGGTGTCATCGATTTACATTCTTTTCTGACCATGCTCGAAAATGTAATTCAGAGTAAACGCGAAATTTTTACGGATGATACCCTTGAAATAGTTGTCCAGATCGTCCGTCCACCTCGGGGCGGTGGAATTAGAAGGAAAATAGGCCATATATTCAATTCAGAAACCATGCGGAAGAAAATGAAGCATCTATACATTTTTCACAACAGAGACAATGTGTTTCGCCTTGTGTGTCACCCAACTTTTGAATCGTGAAAAAAAACGATTTTGAAACCAAACAAATCGTTAGACAATTACAACACGATGTGGGATTATCCGTAAACACCGCAGTCAGCTTCGCTGACGTATCGAGATTTGAGAGTCATTTGAATTGTAAAATCGTAATCTTACATTGTTCTGTCAGCAAAGCCGGTTACTCTTTCTTTCAAACTAGCAGGACTCCCCACGAAAAAAACGATTTACATGTTTTTGCATGACAGCCACTATTATGGAGTAAAAAGTATCACTGGACTTTTAGGAACGAGTCATGTATGTCACTTCTGTCACTCAGGGCTTGACGTTTTTTGGAAACATAGATGCGAATATAGCTGCAACGTTTGTCACGACCCCGAATGTTACAAACACCCAAAGAATGTAACTAAATGCCCAGAGTGTCAGAGATTGTGTAGATCCCAATACTGTTTCAAGAGACATAAAGCGAAGATTCAGTCGAGCAAAGGAGAATATTCTATGTGTGAAACGGGGTTCTACTGCAGTAAATGTAAACGTGTGATAAGGGATAAACCTTCTAATCGTGAGAAACATGAGTGCACACATCCGAAATGCATGCTCTGTGGTCAAAAACTCGACAAGGATATCGAGCATAGAGGTTTTATACAGCGGGCTAGGAAAGAACGCGAAAATACGGATTATGTATTTTACGATTTCGAGACTAGGCAGGAAACAGTAACTCATGTAGCCAATTTCATATGCTGTATTGATTTTAAGGGAGAGGAGTGGGTGGCTGAAGGGGATGATTGCGTCAGTGGCTTCTTTAAAAAGTTTCGGTGTAATACATACCACGGTTACACGTCTATCGCGCATAACACTAGAGGGTTCGATTCATACCTTTTGTTAAACCATGTAGTGAAAGAAGGAATCACACTCGAATTCATAGCACAAGGTGGTAAAATTTTGTACTTCATCGATACCACGTTTCGCCAGTCCTACATTGATAGTCTATTGTTCTTACCCATGAAGTTGAGCAGCATCCCGAAAGCCATGGGGTTTTCGGAAAGCAAGAAAGGTTATTTTCCCCCATTTCTGGAACACCGTAGAACATCAGGATTACATAGGACCGTATCCTGACCCTAAGTTTTACAGTGTAGATGGCATGATGCCTAAGGATAGAGAAGATTTCTTTAAGTGGTACAGAACGGTTTCTGACAAAGTCTTTGATTTCAAGAAAGAGATGGCAGAGTACTATGTGAACGACGTAGAGATTTTGAGAAAGGGGTGTATAGTTTTCAGAGAAGAAATTCTGGAAAGTACAAAGGTCGATCCTTTTAAATGCATAACGATCACTTCTGTGTGCATGAAAATCTTTAGAACCAAGTTCCTGCGTAAAGACACTTTAGGTATTCCTCCGCTTGATAATTACATCACCACTCAGAAATCTTATTCATCACCTTCCATACAATGGCTCGAATACGTTTCTAAAACGCAAAACCTACCCATTCACCACGCTTTGAACAAAGGTGAAGTCAGGTTTGGTAACAATTACGCAGATGGTTACTGTGAGGATGGGGGAAAATGTAAGGTTTTTGAGTTTCTTGGATGTTTTTAATCACAGTTGTGAAAAGTGTTTTCCCTCAATGACCCCGCATCCTCTTACCAAATCCAATGCTACCTTTGGAGATATCCGGCAAAAATCGATGGAGAGAATTAAGAATTTGCAAGACACTCTCAATTTGCATGTCACTCTGATGTGGGAACATGAGTGGAATGAAATAAAAAAATAAATATAAAAAAAAAAGACAACACCGCTTACTAAACTTTCTAAAAGACTTTGACTTTCCTGAGTGTTTAAACCCGCAAGATGCTCTTTTCGGCTGTCAAACAAACGCGTTACATTTGCATTATGTAGCTCAACCCGGTGAGAGAATCGATTATTTTGATTTTACCTCTCTTTACCCATTCGTGAATAAGACAAAGACATATCCGATCGATCACCCTATCATCATTTATCGTGACTTTCAACCTCTGAAATATTCTTTGGTATCGTCAGAGCAAAAGTATTACTGCCTAGGGGTCTGTGGGCACCTGTTCTACCGTTTCGTGTAAAAAGCAAACCCCTCTTTCCTCTTTGCAGAACGTGCGCCGAACATCAGCTAAAACAATGCAATCATACGGATCAGGAGAGAGCTCTTATCGGAACATGGGCATCTATCGAAATTGAGAAAGCTATCGAAAAAGGTTACAAAATTCTAAAAGTGTTTGAAGTGTGGCACTTTGATGAGCTTTTTACGAGATATATTAAAATGTTCCTCAAGATCAAACAGGTAAGTTCAGGTTATCCGTTCTGGGTCGTTGATGAATCCTCTAAACGTGAGTACATTCGCAAATATAAGGAGAATGAAGGGATCACGTTGGATCCGAAATTTATCACCGTTAATCCTGCCAAAAGATCCGTGGCTAAACTCGCACTAAACTCGTTGTGGGGTAAGATGTGTCAAAGACCTGACAGATCAAACAAGACCTTAATTCGCGATCCTACCGAATTTTTACAGTTCATGTTCTCCGATATTTATAATGTGAGTCAGTTCTCTTTTTTGAATGAGAAGGTGGCGATGGTGCAGTGGCGTTACACAGATGAGACACTGATTAAAACGCTGAACACTAATGTATTCATCGGAATTTTCATTACCACGTACGCTAGACTTGAGCTGTACAATTTGATGGATCGATTGAATCAGCGTTGTTTGTACACAGACACGGACAGCGTCATTTTTAAAAGTAAGGAAGGTGACTGGATGCCACCCTTAAGCGATTACTTGGGTGGTCTTACCAGCGAACTAGATGATGGCGATCAAATCGTAGAATTCGTAAGTGCAGGTCCTAAAACCTACGGTTACAAAACCGTAAAAGGAAAAACAACCATGAAAGCTAAAGGCATTTAAATTGTATCAATTCTGAAATTGTCAATTTGAAATGACTGACAGAACTGGTGGACGAGCAAGTGAAAAATCCGGATCAAACCGGTCATCTCGTAACCACGCATAAGCAAATCATGAGAGATAAAACGGGGTTTCATTTGAGAAACAAAACACAGATGAAAAGGTTCAGGGTTGTGTATGATAAGCGTGTTCTATTACCCGATTTTACAACTCTCCCTTACGGCTATTAAGACTATTCGTGTATATATGTGTATATAGTTTCTGTTGATGTGTTTTGTAATGGAAAATATGAATGTGACAGCTTTTAATGTTAGGATGCAACTTCCCTTTTCATGTATAGTATGTGGACTGAGTAATAGCAGAAAATCTTATTTTATCAAAATGTTGTTGGAAAACTGTAAAGAGGTAATGTCGGTAGTACCCGAAAACATTGTCTGGTGTTATACGTGATGGCAACCTCTGTACGATGAATTGATGACCAGAATAAATATACAATTTTTTCAAGGAATCCCTGATTCTTTGTGTGATGACGAACTATTTCCACCCAATAAAAAAAAACTTGTTGGTAATCAATGACTTGATGGAATCCGCCAGTAAAAACGATGAAGTAGAAAAGGCTTTTACAAAATACACCCACCAAAGAAATCTGAGCGTCATATACCTCGTTCAAAACTTGTTTTTTCAAGGCAAGACTAGCAGAACAATCAACCTGAACACCAACTACATGGTTCTTTTTAAAAACCCTAGAGACAAATTACAGATCAGCATACTGGCTCGTCAAATGTATACAGGTAACAGCAAGTATTTTTTAGAATGCTTTCTTGACGCCGTCTCTAGACCTTATGGGTATTTATTTGTTGACCTGAAAGCACAAACGCCAGAAGAACTTCATCTCCGGTCAAAGGTGTTTCCGGGGGAGAATCCGGTTGTGTATGTTCCTAAGAAAAAGAAAAAAAACTTTAAAGTAAAGTATCGACAACAAATGTCTGATCGATTGAAAAAAACCCTCCCGCTACTGAATTCATTACACAGGTCTCCACCCCAAAGGAGAAAGGGTATATTACGTGATGCGTCCACAGATCTCATACTGAGCATATGTGAACTAGCTTTAAACGTACTCAGGGGAAACATACCGCTGACGACAAAACAGTACTGGGTTTTAAAAAAACAAAAAAAATGGATCAAACTATTTGCGGATAAAAGAGCGTCCGTAGAAAGAAAAAGGAAAGTTATTAATCAATCCGGAGGATTTCTTCTGCCTTTGCTCAGTATAGCCATTCCTTTTATAAGCAGCTTAATCGCATCGCAACAATTAACATGGAGACTGCAGAGAAAATGGATTTAGTCCCTCAACATCAGATCAATAAACTTAGAAACATCACAGCAGAGAAGGAAAGCTTAAGGAAGACTGTCGAAAACAACTTGGACGATGCAATACAAGGTATTTTATCGAGGACTGATCTGAACGATTACGATAAGGTGAAACTCTACGCGTCGGTGCTGCAAAATTTTTTAAACTTGGTTAAAGTAGGAGAGCAGGAAACCGCTCAATTGACCTTGTCCCTGCCTAAAATACCGGAAAGCAAAACAGAAGCAGTGGTGACCGAACCACCCAAAGACGAGATCGTACAGGCGGTGCTCGCTAACATTTCTGCGAAAAACAAAAGAAACGCTTCGTACGTTATGGAAAAACTTTTAAAAGCCAGTGCATCGTGGAATGATAGCGGTGAGTTTATTTTTAAAGGAAACACTATCAAAGGATCTCACATGGTGGATCTGCTTAAAAATCTCACTGCACATCATAGAGTAGCCGACGATCGGAGGCCTTTAGGCTGGAAAGTGTTCTTACAGACAGTAGCCAACCTAAATATACCCTTTTCAGCAATACCTAATGGTGGCGTTCGATGCAAAATATCTGACATAAAAAGATCTAAAGATATCTCTCATCTTGTTTCCCCACCTAAAAGCAAAGACTATGATTCTGATCCAGTTTTCAAATCCCCCCGTTTTTAACAGTTCTGACTGGTTTGGTTTTTGAAATGACGATGGACAACGAATGTCATATTGTTGTTACCCTTTATTTCATTAAATAACTTTTGTTTAACAATTTCTTGTGAAGCGTCATCATTTATCATTCCACTAAACATGCAAATGAAACATGTCTAGACAGTTAGCACATTGTACACAAGTAAATGAATACTTTTTAATTTACTCTAGGGTACATTTTTTTAACAAAAGACACGACACCATTATCATTTCTATCTAAGTCCTTGCTATACATAGACATAATACAGTTAAATGAATAACCTCTAGCTTTGTGACACAGAAAAAACACGCAGTGTTGCCCGCAGCAAACTGAAGTAAAGTTTTGAACTTGTACAGGGTTATATTTTAATTTGCAATAAAGTGTTTGCACTGGTCGGGCGCACCAAAGGCTTCGTTAGCAGAGTGAAGGAAAAAACCCAGATCTTATTGTTACACACTATTTTTCCACCGTGAGGCCTTCGTTGCAAAGACTTTACCAGCAGAACTAGTTCCTGTGTTGGATGATGTTGTGTGCATATATATATATATATATATATATATATATATATATATATATATATATATATAATGTGGAAAAATGTGGAAAAAGTGAAGCACTGTGAATACTTTCTGGATGCACTGTGTATATATACACACACACACACACACACACATGAAATAAAATATGTAATACAATATTTGAAGAAAAAAAGGAAAACAAAGGCATACAATTAGATCAATTAGCAGAATAATTATTTAGTGGCTGGACAGAACCCTCTGCCCCTCACTGGGAAATGTCTGTAAAGAAGCAAATGAAAATAATACCAGGGTGAATGGCCCTACACTTTCATAAACCCACTGTCGTCAAGACAAGCAAACAGTGGCTACTTAATTGTTCATTTAAAAGGCTATGATTACATAATATTCATTGCAATTGCAGTATCAAAACAGTAGCATACCATCAGGTCTTACTGGGCCAGAAGAACTGCTTGGTGACTCTGGTTCTGAAAATGGTGGATCATGATCCCTTTCACTCTGGCTGACAGAAGTCCATGTTTTCACACAAAATATTAGACAACTATTTACGGGTGAAATTTTTAAAGAAAAGCCTGAACACTTGAACCATATACTGAGAGCTCTGGTAGACATGAAAGTGCACTGCAAAGCATAATAGCCATTAGACCTCATCACTATAGGGGACAAGAATTAATGACAAGAAATGTTTTATTGTTTTAAATTGTAAACCTGGGTGTCACATACAGAATATACACTTATTTTCACCTGTTGTCCTTATTTTGCAGTGCCTGAATTTTGCTAACCTGCTGAAAAGGGCTGGGAGCTGCATTTCTCTCTGCTGCTGCTGGCAGATTGACTCTACCTCTTTCTCTCCCTCTTTTTCTCCTTCATCCTCTCCTTCATTATCTCCTTCACTCTCTCCCTCTTCTCACACTCATTTTGTCCCTCATCTCACACTGACTGCTATCATTGTCAGTGACAGGCAGGCTTCTTTTTTGTCAGAAACCACAGAATGTCTGCCAAACTCTGGAGTTACAAAATGCAAAAAAAAAAGAAAAAAAAGGGAAAAAATAAGCTATTTTTTAAAAATGAGCTTCACTAACTAATGTTAATGCTAATTGTTAATTTTGTATCTGTTTGCATATCTTCCTTTACAATTTTATTTAAAAAAAAAATACACTCAGTCCATCCCATATGTGGATAATCCAGGTGTTGGCACCCCACCTGCATTGTTGTTAGCCTTTCACAAAACACACCATTGCACAACATCAGATGCATGTGCATGGAACTTTGCTTTCCACCATGTAGAAAAAAATCTGTGAACCATACTCTGGACAATCCTACATTGTGGATTTGTTGAGCTAAGTATGGCAACAATGCTTTGGGAATAAAGTATCTTCTCCCTTTCATCCATATGCCAGCAGAATCCAGGCTTGTGCCCTTGTGGATTTGTTCCAGGACCACACCTCTAAACACAGGAGCATTAGCATACATGTCCAATAGGGAGAACAGCATCTGCTGTGTGACAGGCTTGACCTCATCTGAGTTTGTGAGTTTGATACAGAGGGAAGACTGCATGCCACTTTGGCTGCAGCATCAGCCATAGTGTTACCTCGAGCTTCAATATTGTCGGGCAACAATGTGCCCTAATTGCAACCACAGCTAAGCATGTTGGACATTCACACGCTGACAAAAGATGAGACACAAACAAGGCATGTTTGATGGGCAACATGGGCAACAAGTTCGGCAACCTTGGCTGAGAGATGATCAGGGAGGTGACCCTTAGCCATCACTCTGTGATGAGCAAACAGCCCATCCATTCAGGACTTGAGCTAAACCATCTGTAAACAAAATCATGTCTGGATTTTCCCAAGAAATCTCAGAAGGCGGTGAGTGTGAAAGCATCACACAATCATGATCATGATCACCCAATACTCGTTCATCTTATGTATCAGGCATTGCAGTCATCATTAACGATGTGGGATTGGAGATCATAGCCCTTTGCAAGGTAATGTTAGGGGCTGTGGGAACGTCGAGTCAATTGCCCCCATCTTTGGGCAGTCACTGTGATCACACGAGCTGAGAACAACAACGAAAGAATAGCATGAGGACAACGTATAGTCAGATGTCAGTGTCAACACTACTGGAGCACAGACAGTAACAGCTAAATACATGGCTTGAACAGCACATAAGCATGGACCAATACCACTAGCATTTATGTCTAACTTAGCTGGTCCTGCATTAGGCATGCTATCATGAACCCCTCATGCTCAGGGTGAAAGGCAGCTCCGGTTACATGAAACCTAAAGCAGGAGCAGATAAAAGAGCAGCTTTAAGTTTTGTACTGTAAATGCAGTTTCGGCCAATACAGAAAACTGAATACTGTCTGTCTCCTTGGGAGATTCTTTTAAGGATCTCCCAAGATAAAGGAATAAAGTAGCAATAAAGTATCAACTTTATTTCTATTTTTAAAATGAAAAAAATATATATAATAAACGCAATCAATTTTTATATGGCATCTTTCCCAGCCATACTGGACTAAATTTGCATTTCCCATGAATTGCTTTGTCTTCACCAGAACGTCAATATACCAACAACTTTCAATGGAAAGCGCTAAATGTCGGTAGATGATGTCATGCACTAATTAGCATTTCCTTACATCATTGCATCATATTTGCATTCTGCCTAGTGTCAACCCTTTACGTCTGTTTGCTTCTTTCCTATTCTTTGTGCTCACATAATGTATTTTAAAACAGAATTCCCTATAAAGCTGTTCTGATTTACATATTTTTCTGTTTCTGTTGTCAGACAAGCTGCTGCTCTGCACTGCTAAAATTCTGATTTTACATCATCTGACAAAATCACCATACACACAAGTTAAAGACAACGGCTGTGCTGTGATGTTTGCAGTGTTGGGGAAGCTGCTTTAAACAGTAGATTTTTAGTAGTAGTTAAGATACGGTCAAGCTACCCTTTAAAAAAAAGTAGTTAGCTACTAAGAGTTACTAAGAAACAAGTTACTAATAAGTAACCACAGTGAAGGTACTTTGGGGCTGCAGCAGGGTGTCATATATTGAGTGAAAGGATTGTATTCATGTTCTATCGAGGAAAATAAAAATCACTAAAGTTTTTAGCGATTTCGTATTTATTGACTTTTTATAATTCAAGCACTTTTTAAGCACCACTAGATAGGTTTTCCAATACTTGCCAGCACAGTAAATTTCAAAAAGCCAAATTCAACTAT
The DNA here is from genome assembly GCF_001660625.3 of Ictalurus punctatus. Taxonomy (NCBI): domain Eukaryota; kingdom Metazoa; phylum Chordata; class Actinopteri; order Siluriformes; family Ictaluridae; genus Ictalurus; species Ictalurus punctatus. Next base: position 8,380,123 of record NC_030443.2, on the reverse strand, counting down.
ACTTCAAGCACCTTGTACAAACCCTGTATTTCTGATAACATTTTCCATTATCAATTGGAGGTGTTACAGCCTCATGAATGAGTTTGTCTTCATCAATGTTTGAGGTGCTATTGTTTAAAAAAAAAAAAAAAAAAAAAAAGTGGGGCAGCCATTAAAAGTAGTACAAATTCCATCTTTTAAAAATAAATTTAAACCTTTTATATGCAAGATAGGGGGCCATGGTGGCTTAGTGTTTAGCATGTTTGCCTTGCACCTCCAGGGTTGGGGGTTTGATTCCTGTCGCTGTTCTGTGTCTGCAGAGCTTGCATATTCACTTTGCAGTTTGGTTTCTTGTCCTCTGGGTATATTGGTTTCTTTCCCCCATCCAAAGATGTGAACTGTAGGCTGATTGGCATCCTTAAATTGTCTGTAGTGTGTGCAGTTATGCCCTGTGATGATTTGGCCTATAATCAGGTTCCTGCACTAGATATTTGTTTATTATTATTATTATTATTATTATTAGGGGGCCAAGCACTGAAGGTGCTTAGGCACCCTATTGTAATAATTCTTCTTCTTCACCGCAAAATAATTGTGAAATTTGGCACACTGAGGAGGGTCTAAGGAATGTTCTGACCAAATTTGGGCAAAGTGCAGCCAATGCTCTAGTGCAGTGTTTTTCAACCTTTTTTGAGCCATGGCACATTTTACAAAAAATCTTGCGGCACACCATCAAGCAAAAATGTTACAAAATGACACTCTGTAGCCTAATACAGTGTATATATAATTACAATAAAGTTTCTCAATTTATTTATACTCACTCAGTGTGAAACCTGGGCCTGTTTAGATGAGGTGCACCTTTAAACAGAATCCATTTATTTTATCTGTGCTTGTAAGCAGGTTTTCATTTCGGCCTTGCATCTGTGTGTTCAGTTCATTCAGATGATGAAATATATCTGCCAGGTATGCCAGCTTTGCACACGACTAATCACTTGCAAACAGATTTGAGTAATCGGACCTCTCATTTGTCAGAAACACTAAGTTCCTCCCGCAGCTCATACACACGGGCTAGCACCTTGCTGCTCGACAACCATCGGACCTCCATATGGAGCTTTATGCTCTGCTCCCATTTCCTCACACAAAGATTCATTCATTTATATATATATATAGAAAGTAAGGATATTAGCCCGCGGTGGGTGGAGCACAGACACACAGGAGGCCGTTGTAACTGCGAAATGTAAGTTTTCTTTATTTATGAGATTCTCGGGGTGTGCATGAGTGAGAGGGTGTACGTGCATGCTCTCGTGTGCTGCGGGATCAGTGGGCTGCAGGGCTTCCGGCGTAACACCGATGCTTTCCAAAGGAACAGAGGCTCTTCTCGGCGTTCAGGCAGCGCCGCGTGTGCAGCTAGGGAGCGGAGACTTCGTTTGGGTCCGAGTCTTCTGCAAGGGCGAAACACACACACACACACACAATGCCAATTAGACAACACGCGTAGTGACACCAATGCTAAGAGCTCGCAGGAAGCCACGCACACTTGTCATGTGAGCAGAATCTGTCTCGTCGAGCGGAAGAGCGGCCCTTTATACTCTTCCCTCGTCCGCTGGATGGTGGAATTCTCCCGTGCGGCACACCAGTCATCGGCTAGCCCCGCCCCACCTCCACGTGCTTCCTGCTTGTCCACAACATTGCAGCGGGGCCGTCTCTTCAGCACCAACGCGGCACTTGGGGAAGGAGCGATTTTAATTTCTTGTGCACCGGCTACCGGTCCGTCGCGACTAATATATATATATATATATATATATATATATATATATATAATGATGTTGCCAACGGTTTAGACATTAATGGCTGTGTGTTGAGTTATTTTGAGGGGACAGCAAATTTACACTCTTACACAAGCTGTACACTCACTACTTTACATTGTAGCAAAGTGTCATTTCTTCAGTGTTGTCACATTGTAACAACATGGGACTGGAGGCAGAAGCAGTCACAGCTCAGCGTATTTATTCTCAATACAGCAGACAAAACACAGGAAGCACGGTCTAAACTGGACAAGGTTAACTGAGTTAAACATGGAAATTAAGGTCTGGGCATGGAACGAGAACAAACATGGGATTAAGACCGCTAGCATGCTAAACGTATTAGCTACTAGGTTACCATATACGAATAATACTGCGCGAAGTGTACAGCAACACGAGGGGTTTAAATAACCAACATAATCTAGCTAAAACACAGACAGCTGAGGCACATTAAAGACACACCCTTAACATAAACCAATACAGGAACATGAAGAGAACAAAACCAAAACAAATGGCGCGTGTCCATTTTAGTCCTCTTTCCGTGCTCTGCAGCGGTCCCTGCACTTCGTCGCCGCAGCGCCATCTGCCGGCAGGAGCATAATAGAACCCCCCTCCAACAGCCGTCCAGGGCCCCTGTGTGATCTGTCTCTCGCTGTAACGGAAAACAGGGTGGCCTCCGCCGGGCAGCAGATAGGCGGAGCACCACCCCCAGCAGGGCTGGAACGCTGGACGTCCTCAGCGGGGCTGGAGCTCGGATCCAATCAGTCGAAGTAGCTGTAGTCAACACCTCCAAACTCATTTTCTTAACGAGACTCCAGGTGTGCTAAAACTGACTCCAATTAGCTTTTTTCAGGTGATTAATTCAAGGGTTCGCATACTTTTTCCACAAGCACTATGAGTTTTTTTTTTTGGTTGTTCTCAATAAAGACCTGAGGGATCAGAATTTATTTTGTGTTATTATTTTAGGCACATCATATTGGTCAATACCCTTGACTTAGATGAAGATCATATCACATTTTATGACAAATTTATGCAGAAAACCATGAAATTCCAAAAGGTTCACATACTTTTTCTTGCCACTGTATATTGTGTCAAAGCACAAAAGCCAGCAACAAAGGAAAGGGGTCAAATGTGTCTATAATTGAATAAGGGATTGAGTTTCTTTGTTTCACATTATTTAAAACTAACACATACTCAGTGTTCTTTACTTAAGTAAAAGTAATAATACAACATTGTAAAAACAAGTAAGTTAAAGACCTGTATTCATAATTATATTATTAGATTATTCTTACTATTGCATCAGTGTTGTACTATTGTGAATGTTGTGTCAAGTAGTAATTGTCTGAGTAGCATGAGTGAGCTGTCTCATGGAGATACATCCCCTCACATATTCACAGAACCACTTATTCTATTACAACATATCTGAATGGCTGGTAATCATGACGTCTGTGTCAGGGACCCTACACCTTTATATGACCGACCGCAGCATTCTAGGTTTCAGGTGAACAGAATACAGATAAACAGGATACAGAGGCTAGAGAGAAATGGCATGAAGCACATGGCAACTTCAACAATCTGGCAAGGAGTGAGTGGGAAAGGGCTGGTTAAGTCCTGTCGGGCTGATGAGAGAAGTGGGAACAGGTGTGTAGGTGGGTGGGTCAATCAGGTGATGGGGAAAGGAAGGAAACAGGCGATATCTGGTGGACAACTTGAGGATAGCAGGAAAGTACATGGCCTGGGAGAGAGTGTGGCTGAAGGGTGAGACTGAGAAGCACACTGTAACAAATTAAATGCTTCTGTGAATACACAAATGGGAATATCCCCAAAGTGAGACATTGTAAAGCATGCTTTCTTAAAATAAGTTTTAAAAAACTAGTTAGCGTGGTACAGTGAGTACCTTGTAGCCACAGCTGTTAAACAAATAAGGTAGAGTAAAAAGTACTCTAATATTACTAATAATCTAATATTACTCCCTGAAATGTAGTGAAATAGAGGTAATATAAAAGGAAAATACTGAAGTAAAGTACAAGTACCTCAAAATTGTACAGTTGTGCTCATAAATCTACACACCCCTAAAAGGCCGTGCATGGACATTTTTGGGGGCAGGTTCTCAAGAGAAAAAAGGAGATTTTTTTTCTAACCTTATAAAATGTGTCATCTTTCATGTCAAATTCTTACATTTAATCAATAAATTCATTTAGAATAATGAGACAGTATGGGGCTGTTACCAATCAAATGAAATCAGCATCAACAAAATCCATCTTTGCATTGCAGAGGTGGCACAGAAGCTGTATCTGAAGTGGTATTTAGATGTTTTTACACAGACGGTTTAATGCAGCTCAGAGGTGGCATGAATGCATTTTACACTGCAGTTACAATTGCATCAACAGTGTTACGAGATTTATGTTTTAAATATAACATTTTGAATAAAGAAATATGAAATGTTGGAAAAAATTAAATGATAATTTTATACATGAAACTAAAACCACCAGTTGGTGGAGGCAAGTCTTACTAAGTGACTCGTTGAATCATTCATTCAACAAAAATGACTGATTCATTCATGAAGTAAACTCCACTCTATGTTGCTGGAGACGCAACTGTACTGCTTTGTTTGGAGTTATTTTCATTGGCAAAATAGACAGCATTGTGTATAAAATTTGTTCATTTAATATTAACTTATTGTATGTTGAACTGTTGTATACAATTAATATCACGTTTGCAATCTGATATTCAGGAAAACAGCACTCTTGCTCTTTTTTATTGTTGTTGTTGTTGTTGTTTTTTTTAAACGAGAACTCATATAGGGGGCTTTTTTAATTTCATTTAGGCAACATTTCCGACCATGCACAACGCTGTTTTAGGCCAACGCCAGACCAGCTTAATTAGGCTAGCTGTATTAAGATGTTTGAACAGTGGTTTCATTTCACAGCAGTGACAAACAATGCCGAAGTTCAGGGAATTATAACACTATCCTTACCTGGCTATCACCAATGAAGGGAGGTCATGGAGACGTGGATGCTGATCCCCAGGCCGCTCGGTTTGCGTGCATTAACTGTAGGGGCTGTGACGAGGGAAGGCAAAGAGGGAGGGGCAGAGAAATTAGAGGGGCTTTAACGATTAATTGAGAATTTATGCCCTGGGCCAAATTTAAATAAAAACTAAAATATAAAATAAAATAAAAATGTCTTGCAAAAATAGTACTTATCTACTCAGAGGCCAATCTGTGCAAGTGCCTGTACTCCTTGCAGAATCTGAAAAATGTTAATTATTAAAAATATATAAATAAGAGGGATAATTAAAATTGCATTTGAATTTTTTATTTAGTACTGCCCTGAATAAACTATTTCACATAAAAGATGTTTATATAGTATATATATAGATGTATATAAACATATAGATGTATATATAGTCCACAAGAGAAAATTATAACTGAATTTACACAAATGAACCAGTTCAAAAGTTTGTATACCCTTGATTCTTAATACTGTGTGCTGTTACCTGGATGATCAATGACTGTTTTTATGTTTTGTGATAGTTGTTCATGAGTCCCTTCTTTGTCCTGAGCAGTTATACTGCCCACTGTTCTTCGGAAAAATCCTCCAGGTCCTGCACATTCTTTGCTTTTCCTGCATCTTCTGCATATTTGACCCCTTTCCAACAGTGGCTATATGATATTGAGATCCATCTTTTCACACTGAGGACAACTGATGGACTCAAACACAACTATTACGAATGGTACAAACTTTCTCTAATGCTCAAGAAGGCAACATACTTCATTAAGAGCCAAGGTGGTGTAAATCTTTGAACAGGATGAACCGTGTAAATTGTTATTATTTTGTCTTCTAGAAAACATATATATATATATATATATATATATATATATATATATATATATATATATATATATAGGGGTTCTTGGCCCAGGAGCATGGTGGGAGTTATTGTCTATTTGTCCAAATCTCTTGACCCTGTGGTACAGAGCATGTCAGCTTATTTGTGGGCAGCCTCTGTTCATCTTGGATGCTGATAGGTAATTCAAAAGGTTTACACGTGTCACATCAGGTTGTTGCTATCCTGAATAACATCCAAACACAATATATGATAACTCAACAATGTTCTGAAGTCATTCTCTGCACAACACACAACCTTACCATTAAGCCAGTGACTGCCCCGAACAGTCCTGCTGTCTTACTACACCGACAAATTTGTTCCTGTGGCTCAGACCAGGCTTCTGACATCTGGTTAGAACATGACTGTCTTGATTCCCTCTTTGTTCTGATCTCTCCCAGCATCACGTAGACGGTGGTCAACCGTCAACATGTCAACATTTTTTTCAGTCAATATATTTTCAATGAGGTTATTGTCATGTATCAAGAAACTCTGGACTCCACTTCCCATCAACCACTGCACTGCACTAGCTGTCAAATGACCACCTGCACCTGATTCACATTTTGTTAATGAGCACTCGTGTGTATATATAGTCCTTGTCTGCACTGTTTGCTTGTCGTTTATGTCTTGGTGTTTTGTTTCATGCCACAGTGTTATACCAAGTTGTCTTAGTGTCTTTGTCTCATAGTACGTTTGTTTAAATAAATGTTATTATCTGCACTTCCTTCTGGCTCAACCTCGATTCGTGACAGAACGAAATACCATTTATCAGAAGCAGCAGATCACCAAGATGGACACCTGGTTTGCAGCATATGAGGAGTGGTATAGAAGACTATTGGAGCAGGGAAGAAGGACAGATTAACTACTTGCTCAGAATAACCGCATGCTAGGCCTGCTGCAGCTGGACAGACCATGCACCAGGCCACACCCGGTGTTCATAAAGGACTACGCCATGCCACGCCGACAGGAGGTGGAGTCTGTGGTCGGGGCTGAGACCAACTCCCACCCTCCCTCCCCTATTATGGCCTTCGTTCAACCTTCATGTTCAGTGGAGGACGTCACTCTGCCTCCATGTTCTGTGAGAGATGTCACTCCATCTCCTACCAGACTCAAGAATTCCCCACTGTTCAGCTACCTCAAGGTCGCCCCGCCTTCCTGCTCGGCTGGGGTCGTTGCCCCGCCTTCCTGCTCCGCTAAAGACGTCGCTCCTTTTCTTTGCTGCGCTCAGTATGTCGCTCCCCCTTCCTGCTCCACGGAGGACATCGTTCCCCCCTCATGCTCCACGGAGGACATCGATCCCCCCTCATGCTCCGCGGAGAGCATCGTTCCTCCCTCGGGCCTCGCGGAGAGCCTCGCTCCTCTCCCTGGCCTCGCGGAGAACCTCGCTCCCCTCTTCTGTCCCGTGGAGGACGTCGCCCTGCTTTCATGTTCAGCCGAGGACGTCGCCCCGCTTTCATGTTCAGCCGAGGACATCGCCCTGCTTTCATGTTCAGCCGAGGAAGTATCTCAGCCTCCCTGTGCCGTTGTGGAAGCCGCTCGGCCTCCTGGTTCTGCTGGGGACATTTTGCCCAGGGAGCCAGGACCACCAGATGGAGGACCTATAATTTTGGGTGCTCCGGGAGTAGCGCCCTTGGGGGAGGGTTCTGTCATGTATCAAGAAACTCTGGACTCCACTTCCCATCAGCCACTGCACTAGCTGTCACATAACCACCTGCACCTGATTCACGTTTTGTTAATGAGCGTGTGTGTATTTAGTCCTTGTCTACACTGTTTGCTTGTCTTTCGTTGTCCTAGATTCTTGTTGTTTATGTCTCGGTGTTTTGTTTCATGCCACAGTGTTATACCAAGTTGTCTTAGTGTCTTTGTCTCATAGTACGTTTGTTTAAATAAATGTTATCTGCACTTGCTTCTGGCTCAACCTCGATTCGTGACAGTTATTCACAATCAGAAGTATTACTGACCAATTTTGTATCTTAAATGTTGTAAAAAATAAATAAATAACTAAATAAAATTCTCCTGGATGCCTTTTTGATTTGTTCCAAAGCCCATTTTCAAGGCAAAACTGCTAAATGTGATGCACTACCGTGGAGGTAGTGACGCACCCTTTCATAGCCTGCAGATTGACTTCACACACATGCCATCAGTAAGAAACCTAAAGTACCTACTGGTTATCATTGACAAGTTCTCTAAGTGGGTTGAAGCTTTCCCATGCTCTAAAAAGTTCAAATCCATGCCAAAGAAATAATACCACAATATGGCATCCTGCAATCAATTGGCCGTGATACAGGTACAAGTGTACCTGTATGGCAAAAGTGATGCAAAAGCTTTGCAAATACCTTTAGCATCAATTGGAACTTTCACATACTGTACCATCCTCATAGCACAGGTATTGTTGAATGGAAAAATCACACAATTAATGACCGACTTACTAAAGCAATGAAGGAAACAGGTAGAAATTGGGTAGACTTGCTCCACTTTGTTCTCTGTGAGATTCAAATGATGCGTCATCCAAAATCTCAATTATCTCCTTTTGAAATCATAATGGGCAGGCTATTTCCAACCCTGTGGACTAAAGGTAACCCCGGTGTCTCTTTTACATGGTACCTGGACATGATTATCTGATTATACTCAAGCCTTATTTGAAAAATTGAACAGTGTGCATGGTAATGTCTCTGCTTCTCTCCCTTTACCTGCAGAGAAGCCTACTCACACCTTTCTCCCAGGTAATGCAGTACTGGTGAAAAGCCTCTGCACCAGGAAAGTTGGACCTCCTAAAATGGTGATAGCCATCACTCACACAGCTGTGCTCACTGATTCTCAACCCCAGTGGATTCACGCCAGTAGACTGAAACCTCATCACACCTTAACACATACACATATAGATTTTCTTGTATTAGCCTTGGGATTAATACAAATTGATCCTCCCAGTGAAACTGCTCCTATGGCACTGTATATTCTGGCTTCCACACTAATCACAGGGCTTCACCTGTACTCACATAACACCTTTTGGCAATATGCTAATCTCACCATTCACCAGCATAACATCTCAACTCCCTGCTCTATATGTGCCATTCTGCCATCCTCAGTAGAGAACCCTTTTTCCTTGCATTCCCTTTGTTCTACAATTAATGTAGCACATGTTAATTTTTATCGATGGGGAGCGGGCTTTTTTTTTTTTTTTGGTACTTTTAATTTTGTTTTCCTTTGTTTTGTTTTTTTTTTTTTCTTCTTCTTCTCAATGAAATATTTGGGAAAGGGAAGGGAGGAGAGAAGAGAAAAGGTAAATGAATCACATGAAATGAATCACATGAAAATGAATAAAAAAATTAAAACATAACAATTATTAAGTATTTGGGCATTGAAGACACCAGTTGGTTAGGTTTAGCAAGCAGAATTCCCCCCATTAATCAATTATGCATTTCTTCACTGCGCAACTGCAGCTGTGTTTACTGCCTTATTTTGCGCTTCATAATGCACCACACACTCAGGTCAGGAGACAGATCAGGACTGCAGGCAGGCCATGCTAACACCCGTACTCTCTGCTTACACAACCATACGCTTGTAATACGTGTAGAATGTAGTTTGGCGTTGTCCTGCTCTGGATGGCAGCATATGTGGCTCCAAAAGGTGTACATATCTTTCTGCATTAATGGTGCCCTCACAAATGTGCAACTTACCCATGCCATGGGTACTGACACACCCCCATACCATGACAGATGCTGGCTTTTGGACCTGACACTGATAACAGCTTGTATTGTCCTTTTCCATTTTCGCCCAGAGAACATGATTGCTGTTTTGTCCAAAAGCTATTTGAAATGTTGACTCATCAGACCACAATACACGATTCACTGTGTTACTGTCCATCTCAGATGAGACCGAACCCAAAGAAGTTGGCAGCGCTTCTGGACAGTGTTGATGTACGGCTTCTGCTTTGCATAGTAAAGCCTTAACTTGCATCTGTGGATGCAACAGCGAATGGTGACAAAGGTTTACCAAAGTATTCCCAAGCCCATGTCAGGATATCCATTACAGACTCATGACAGTTTTTAAACAGTGACATCTGATGGATTGAAGATCGCGCACATTCAGAAGTGATTTCGGCCTTGCCCTTTATGCAACGAGATCTGACTGGATTCCTTGATTCTTTTAATTATATTGTGCACTATAGAAGGTGAAATGCCCCAAATCCTACTGATTTGTCTTTAGAGAATGTTGTTCTCAAAGTGCTGGATTATTCGCTGACACATCTGTTGGCACATTGGCGAGCCTCGACCCATCCTTACTCTTAAAGGACTAGGCCTTTCTTGGATTGTCTATGATTAGATGATTGCATCAACTTCTTATTTCAACTTGTCACATCTCTATTAGTCCTAAATTGCCTCTGTCCCAACTTTTTTGGAACATGTTGCATGCATCAACTTCAAAATAAACTTTTATATTAAAACATCAAATACCTTGTCTTTATATGTTTTTGCTCAAATACAAGTCAAAGTACATTTACAAATCACTCCTCTTTGTTTTTATTAGCATTTTCCATACTGTCACAACTTTTTCAGAATTGGGGTTGTACTATTATTCTCTCCCACTCCCCTTGTCAGGAGCAGGTGGTTGCTAAATTTGAACAATGAGGATAATTTCCCCCCGCCACTGAACATCAGATAAAATATAAAGGGGCTAAGTTCTGGGATCCAATTTTTCCTCAATATGGCATCACGTAGACCTGGAATCAGATATAAATCACTCACTACAGATTAGCCACATTCACTAATGCTACCACTCTAGCCATTGAAGGAATCAAGCAAGAACAGTTAGCCATTTGCCTCACCATTGTACAAAACCATATGGCCCTTTATATAGTTCTTGCTAAAGAAGGAGGTTTTTTGTGCCATCGATGGGGATCAGTGTTGCATATGTGTGCCACCCAACGATGATGTTCATGGTAACATCCCTGACAGGGTGACCAGATGCACACAGACTAAATGTGGGACAAGTAGTAAGTTTGTGTGGGACAATGTGGGACATATTTCCAACACCCAAAGGCCTACTATTTTGATATCTATCTAAATGAATAAGAAACATGTACATTCTGCCCATTTGTATTTATAATTTATTCATATTTATTTATTTTGTATCAAACAATGCAACAAAGAGAAACATTACTGTATAAAAAATAAGTGGAAAAAAAAGGATTTCTATGGTTTGACCTCACATGTGCCCAGTTTGAGTGAAAGCTGACAACCCTTTTATGACAATCTTTAATACTTTCTTCAAATCTATTGGGTGAATGTCAGATTTGGCCACTGCCCCCAGATGATTGCTTCATCAGTGATGCAACTGATGTTTTCCATCCATTACAGTTTATAACATACTGAAATATTATTGTAGAAAACATGACCAAATAAAACCCTTTGTGTAACACTTTCCAAGATTCTGGTAGGGAATGAGGAAGCTGGAGGCAGGCTTGGAACAACTCAAAAGGCACTATATTCTTTCACTTTCGCTTTTCAGCTGTTTTATTTTATAGACATGCACAAATGGCTCTGTGCTGGTTGGCGCTCTCTGTCTTTCGAGGCACCCGGTTCTCCTGTTTTTATTCTCACCTCGGCTCACTGCAACACAGAATATTCATAAGTAGCCTATAATTCCCCACAGGTATGCAATCCTTACCATTCTCTGGCTCCGACTTCCATTCACAAGCTGGCGCTCAAGCAAGTCCCTGCTTCCACCCTTAGTCTGTTCAAACTTTTTAATTATAATCAAAATGCAGGACATCATATCAATTTGCGCGATGCGGGACAAAGGACTAAAATGCTGTGGCTTACAACACAAAGTGGGACGTCTGGTCACCCTAATCCCTAATCCCTGATGAGCATGGTGGGCAATCTTGGGGATTGTTTTATTTATTTTTTGGATGATTAGCACCATAAATGTCCATGGTATTTCCTATTGTAGTTATTCTATTATTACTCTGTCTTTTTGGTCCATGTATCTTATGCTGTATTCACTCGATTATATATCAATCAATAGTGGATTTTGTTAATCATGCTTATGATTAGTCCCTATAAGCAGCGACTCATGCCCTGTCTGGAGGGAGTATGTGAGTGGTGGGAGCTGTCGTAGACTGATGGATTCCTAGGCGTTCCTCACCGCTTATGGGAGAAGTGTGTGCAGGTCCCATTGGGGCCTAAGAGGGCATTGATAAGTTTACTGTGAACACTCTTCCCTCACTGTTCCTTTGTTAACACTTTTTCCTCTTCAATTCAATAGTGCTTTTAACAACGGACATTGTCTCAAAGCAGCTTTAAGGAAACATATAAAGACAGGATACAGATTTTAAGTGTGTGAATTTATCCCTATTGAGCAAGCCGGTGGCAAGGAAAAGCTCCCTATTAGGAAGAAACCTTGAGAGGAACCAGACTCAGAAGGGAACCCATCCTCTTCTGGGCAACAACGGATAGTGTGAAAGTAAAAGAAAGTTCATTATGGTTTTAAGATGAAGTCTGTTTGTTGAACCAGTCCACTGTTCACCAAAGGAGACCTGAGCAGAAATATCAATAGATGTGATATTCTTCTAAGGTAAAAGTAAGCTCACCCTTGGCCTCAGAAGCTAGTATTGTCTCCTTTAGCTAGTATTGCCCAACTTCAACTTTTGTACAGATGACCTCACATTATCTTCCAACACTCTTTGATATGATGCAGAATCCATAGTTGACACAATGAATGCAAGCTGTCCAGTCCATGCGACAGCAAAGCAACACCAAAACATAACATTTCCACCACTGTGCTTTACAGTTGGTGTGTGGTGCTTCTCCTGAAAAGCTGTCTTTGGTCTGCGCCAAACATGTCTGCTGTTACTGTGGCCAGACAACTCTATCTTTAATTTGTCTGTCCAGAACACATTATTCCAAAAGGCCTGGTCTTTGCCTATATGCTCATTGGCAAACTGTGATCTTGCTTTAATCTTCTTTTTAGACAGCAAAGGTTTTTTTCATGGCATGCCTCCCATGCAGGTCAAATTTCATAGTGCTACAATCTTTCTGAATGTAGAAGCATGGACATTGACACCAACAGTTGCAAGACTTACTAGCAGATCTTGTGATGAAATTTTGGGGTTCATGTAGACTTCTTTTTGCATCAGATGGACTGCTCTTAACCTGAATTTGCTGGGTTAAGCAGTCCTGGACAAACTGGCGGTTGTTTGAAATCTGTGCCACTTGTAGATGATTTTCCTTACAGTGGAATGATGTATTTCAAATAATTTGGAGATCTTTTTAAATCCCTTGCCAGACTCATAGGCATCCACAACCTTTTTTCTGAAGGCCTTACAGAACTCTTTAGATCTTGGTATGAGGACACCACACACTTCAATAGCAAAGGGAACATCAGACTCTAGATATGAGAGGTTTAAATAAGACAGGATCCACCTGCACTCCCTAAGCAGGTTCTGATCACTGGCACCCAATCTAGAACTCCTGATTCTAATTTTATGGATTTGAAGGTATGATAAATGTAGGGGTGTACTTACTTTTCCCATGTGACTGATTTGTTAATTTAAAATGTGAAAATTACTTCAACATATCAATTTTATGTGTCATTTAATAGAATGTATTTGTTTCAAAGAGGATCAAATGTTCCAAATATGTCAAAAAAGTCAACAATTTCCATTATTCCATGAGGTGGACTTATTTTTTCACACGACTAATATATATATGTGTATATATATATATATATATATATATATATATATATATATATATATATATATATATACACACACACACACACACATATATATATATATATATATATATATATATATATATATATATATATATATATATATATGTATGTGTGTGTGTGTGTGTGTGTGTGTGTGTGTGTGTGTGTGTATATATATATATATATATATATATATATATATATATATATATATATATATACACACACACACACACACACACACATATATATATATATATATATATATATATATATATATATATATATATATAAACAGAACTGACATCGTATCACTCCAACAAATATTGCTCTTACTTAAACTGTAATACCAACAACGTACCCATGAACAGCAGCGGTTGAACAGGGGCTCGGGTTAGTGCTGTAGACGTCATGCTCCTAATCCAGAGCGGAAACTCCTCCCGAATCCCAACTCCGGCAACGGAACGAAAGAAAGAGTAATACCGAGGAATCAGGAAACACGAAGAAACAATGCAATAAACCACTTAAGTAAGTGAGTACATATGTTATATTAAACGTATTTAATTAAACGAAAATTATGTTCTGGTGGATGAAAACTACATAATCACTCTTAATTTTGTTCAGCGATTTGGCTGTTCGTTTTTTCCTAAAGAGAAAGGCCATACGTTAGCAGGATTGCTAGTTATTTAGCTATCTAATGTTAACGTACTACATTGAACTGGGTAATGTCTGTGTTTTGATTAACCCAACAATCACTCTGCAATATAAAATGCATTAACTGTTAGCAAAATCCTTTACGTATATATTTACGTAATATGCTTTTTATTTTTTTATTTTATTTCTGCCATTAGCTTTCACATTAGAGTTAACTGAAACGCTGGCAGATGGTTCATCACTTTCCCGAGATAAACCTAACTGTGATGACGGTCACTGTAATAATGATTATGCAGCGTACTGATACTTTTGGTCTTTTGCTGCGGTTGGCTACTTACACCAGAGACTGCATAATCGCAGTGGTGTTTTAACGATTTTAAAAAAAAAAGAGTCAGAAGCAATATAGTGAACAGTTTCCGGTCGGTTAGTAAAACTGTGCCTGGGTCGTTGTCCTTATTTTTGCAAGGTGGCAAGCCTACCCCCCCCGCCCCAAGTTTTTTCAGCTCTTTGCAAGTACTGTGTATTTCCTTAAAGAAATGCAAATGTAGTTTAAAATTGTCATTCAAATACAAACTTTAAAGAAATTTGACATTTCTATTCAACGACACCTATGTAGGTGCCTTTCCACAGTATTCATGTTTGTGACCTTACTATACAAACTAAAAATAGACTACAGTTCGAACAAACACATTGGGAAAAAAAATATCTAAAAATCGGATTTATGAACCAATTTTGATTTGCCATGCAGCGTAAGTAAATACGTCCGGTGAGTATCCGCTGCTAGAGCTGTGGCTTCTATGGTGCGCCATCTTTCGACTATCTAGTATACATCTTTTTAACGACCATAATCTAAGTAAATCAAAATATGCATCTAAAAAGAATATTTTTGATACAAGATTTAGATTGAGATATATATGATGTTGAAAAGTCGAGTTTATCCCTCCAAAGTATTTTAATTAAACTACACTAGTTTCCATCATGCCTCATCATGCTTTTGCGCTTGCACCGCCTCCTCATTTATTTATTAAATCTTATCAAGGGAAACGGGTTTAGTGATTCTCTCGCCAGCAGAAGAGCCCTAGGAGCTTCCCTCAGGTTGCATATAAGCCCGTGTTGTCTCTTTTTCCTGCACGTGTGTGGACATGATATGCTGCATAGGTTAACGTGGTTCCAGAGTTCCTTTATACCATAACTTTTCTCCCGTCTAACTTTAGCTTTATTTAGCATGTTTCGAGCTTTTCCTAATAAACAAAGAGATCATTTGTTCAAATTGTACGAAAATTATTCAGTGGTCATGAATGACAAGGAAAGACAAGTAAAATTACTATAATAATTAGTCAGGTCTTTCTCACTTTAAGGAAAATATAAAAATGGTCCACTCAGGCTTTTCTAAATTTTCTCTCTCCTGAACAATATCAGTCCTCAGTCACAAGGTGACCATTGCCCCATTCTTAGATATCTGAATGTAAATATATCTAAAAACATATTCAAATACTAGACTGCTCTTATTAAGCTTTAAAATGATGATCTTGCCTTTTAATATTAATATCCAACTGCACTCGATTGATGAACGATTGATGAATATTTAAATATTTTGGTACACTTCAAACCCCATTGATTGTCTCTGGGGCCACAATGCAGTTTTGAAGAGACTATTTAGGATTTATCTTTCTTTCTTTTCAAAGTAACAAAGTACTGGCAACTTGGAAATTCCAAAAAAATGTGCAATGTATAAATGTGAATGTATATCATGATAAATATTGGTATCGATTGATATGAAGAAAAATATTGTGATTATATTTTGGCCATATCGCCCAACCCGACGTAATAGTCTTTGAGTGGGTAACATTGTCGTCAGAGAATTTATGTAATCCGTTATAGTCTCAGTAATTTAATTTACATTTGTGTCAAAGTTAGTGTCTTAAACGATCTTGCAGCTGTTCCATGCTGCTCTCATTCCAGATTTTGAACGCTTTAATAACTGGCTTCTCTTGCTTTAATTACATTTATATTTATTCATTTAGCAGATGCTTTTATCCACAGTGACAAATGAGGAAATGCAAGCAAAGTGATATATCAAGCAGAGACCAAATACCATGCCATACCATGATTTATAATTGAGCTTTGAGTATTATATATCATAATATTATCAATCAGTACATTTACATGAAGAACAATCAGTACGTTTACATGGACAACAATAATCCAATATTAACCCAATTAAGGCAATACTCTGATTAGGAAACTACCATGTAAACAGCATATACCTTAATCTGATTAAAGTTATACTCGAAGTAAACACGAATTAAGACGTGGAGTATTTCTGTTTTTGTCACATTATCGATGTGTATTACAGACATGTAAACACCTTAATCACACTATTAACATTGTGTGAGAGTTTTCACCACATTTTGCTACAGGACACGATCACACACCGCAGTGCTCAACCGTTTTACGGCAAACAAGAGAGCATAGCTGCGTCCGATACTACTATATAGTAGGTGAAATACATGTATATAGTAGGCGAAATACACGTATCTCGGCTACTATCTAGTAGGTAAGTACGCGGTTTGGGATGCAGCCCACGACTTCAAGCACTTGTCTGTTTGCACGTACAGCATGACAAATAATGAACCGCACTTGAAGCGTACGTAAAAATTTTAAATAAAACACCCAAAACTGTATACGGTGCCATAACGAAGACAAACTGCATGTTGATACGTGAAATTCTGGAGGGAACGTCGGACGGCATGGTGTTGAGAAGTAATGACGTGCTGTTAATCAATCTATGTTCTATAACATGTAAAACGGGAACATGAAAGGAGCATTCTAAAAGCGACTCATGTAAACACCTTAATCACAATATTGTCTTACTCAGAATAAGGTAAATAATTAGATTATTGCTGTCCATGTGAACGTAGTCACTATTCTGATATGCACATGTTACTAAATAACCTGGAAGTTCATTGTGAGCGCCAGTGCTTGTGTGAGGGGAAATCATGACAATACCATGTTGCTAAATGAGACTACAGACGTTGTCGGGGACATTAAACCTTATCCATCACGCTGAACAGGAAAAGTCTTTGCAGATAAACTGGTTCAGGTATGCTGTGCAAAATTCCCAAAAAGCTTGGTCATGGTTACGTTGAAGTCGTGCGACCATGGTGTAGTTTATTTATAGCATACGGTTAGCTGTTTATTTCTGGCAACTGTATTTTGGCTTCAAACTTAATAAAAGTTGTGTTCATTTGTGAAAATTATCTTGATGGACAAAACATGTTAGTATTGTAAACTTTTGTTGATCACAGAGCTTATATTTTGCGATAATCCAAAAGCCTATGGGAAAATCCTGTTGGGTTTTTGTTGAGGCAACCAGTGTGATGCTAACTTCCGGGTTCCGGTACAAAATGATATGCACCTCTCTATTGGGTCCTTTGGCTGATTTCCTCCTGTAAACTGTTATTGCCTTTTCTGCATATGCCTGAATTGTTTTAATTTAGTTGCATATTGTTCAGTTTGATTGCATATTTTAATTTGGTTGAGGGCATTTTTATTTTTTACTTTATCCTATATTTTGGGTACAATTTTATTTATATTTTGCTTCTACGAGATGATGCACTTTAAGGACCAGTCTAATTTGATGCAAAGATTGGTACATTAGCAGGAATGTAGCACAACATGGAGGTGAAAGCAGCGGTCTGTTTATTTAAATGTGAATGTGCAATAAAAATATGTTGTCCCTAAAATCAATGAAAAATCGTGATCTCAATATTGATTAAAATAATCGTGATTATCATTTTGGCCATAATCGTGCAGCCCTACAGAGAGGTAGCCATAAAAGTACCTCATGTCCATAGTTAAATATGGTGGTGGCTCTTTAATGTTTTGGGGTTGTTTTTCTGCCAGAGGACCTGCATCCATAAAAATAATGCCTAAATACTATAAAATAAATTATATTTGTGTATCCATAAAAATAATGCATAAATACTATAAAGTAAATTTTATATATATAATTTTTAAATAGTATTTATGCATTATTATTTTTTATAGTATTTATGCACGATTTTTATGCACAAAAAGCACCGAATTAAACTACAGTCCTAAATTAATAATATATATTCTGGTGTGTGTGTGTGTGTATTGTTTTTTTTTTTCTGTTTTGGACAAACAGTTGTGTAAAGTTTTAGTCTGAAGTTTATATTTGTAACACTCAGTTTGTGGATTTTCTTTAAAATAAACAAAAAAAAGGTACTGAAAGTTTGCCCCCCCCCCCCCCCCATATGATCAATCAATCAATCAGAAAAATGATTGGGCATATATATATATATATATATATATCTTATTAGGGATGTCATAATACCAAAAATCTAGTTGTCTGTATCAGTACAACCAAAAGTACATGATACTCGATACCAAAGTCGATACCAGGGTGTGTAAAAATAAATAAAATAATACTTAAAAATCAATCCCTTCATTTAAACATTTGAGCATTATAAAAAAAAGAATAGTGGCAACAGTCACATAACAAAAAAAAGAAATAATAATAAATTTTTAATAATAAATAGCCTTCAAATAATAAATAAAATGAAACTATTACAAAATAGATCAATTACAGAAACGATCAACTTTCAACAAAAGTTTAACTCTTTTTAAGGCACAGCTTTACCATTACGATACGAGATTCAAACATAAATGGCATCACTTTTCATAGCTCCTTGAACTTTTTCTTGACCAGTTCAAGGTTTCTGGAAAGGAACACCTACATATCTATGTTATCTTGGGGCAGTCTTGAAGGCCTTGCACTGGCTATAATCCCTGAAGTACTGAATACCCTCTCAGAAACACAGCTTGATAAAGCAATGCAGAGGTACCTTCTGGCAAACTCTGATAGCAGAGGTAATGTGCTCCCATTGGTTTTCCACCAGGTGAGTGGATCCTTCTCAGCACTGAGTTCTGGCATTTTGCTGTATGCCAGGAACCATTTAAACGGTCACTAGTGGAAAGCCCCTGAGTTGCTGTGGCATCACTGCCTTTCTTTTCTCCTTGGATACTTGAAAGGAGATGTTTCAAGTCAGTCTTCGACTTTTTAGATGGCCTGTCTTGGCTTGAAGCCTCTGCTCCTCTTGGCACATGGGCTCCATCTCTGCCATCAGCATCATCCCTTATTTAGTCCAGAAGCCTTTGTTTCACATCAGCCTCAAGTGCAACAAAGCTATTTTTAAACCTAGGGTCCAGGTAGGTGGCAGTGTTCAAAAGTAGCTGTAACTCCTCATCATTATAACGCTGCCTGAGATTTTCTTTGATTGCAACTTTCATTTCCCTAGCAGGTATAGAATCACTGTCTTCATCATCAAGACAAGACAGTATCTTTCCATCTCAGTGGTAAGACAGATGAGAGGGTTGTGTGTTTCTCACCACAGAGCGCATCTGTAAAAGGACTCAGTGGTCCAAGGACTTTCTTAAAGTCTCTAAAATTGTAATGTCTGTATGCTTAGGCATCAGGTGCCATTTTTTTTTCGGTCCTCTGCCAGCACGGCACATACAGTTTGCTGCTGCTCCAAAAACCTTTCGACCATATCATACAATGAATTCCAGCGGCTGGGTTCGTCATGTATGAGTTTATGTTCTGGGAGTGAGAGGTCTGTCTGTTTTTTGGTGAGTTGGCGTGAGAGCTTTGGTGATCTAGTGAATACAAATACTTATTTGCGAATCCTTGACAGTGCGGCAGATACCCCGTTGATGGTAACTGCTTTATTTACTGCAAGGTATAAATTGTGACCAAAACATGGGTAAAACATAAATTGTGACCCTTACGAAACATTTTGAAGCACTTGAAAGACAGGCACCCCGATCTCTTCAAAGAATTCAAGGTGAGTGAGTTTCAAGTCATAGTAACGTCAAACAAACTGTAAAACTTCTAATCCTTATCCTGAAAGACGGTCCTATATTATGTTTGTTTGAGGCAGCTGGCATTGTAGCTGTGAATCCAGCTAACATTGTGCTCCATGTAATGTTTGCGATAGCCAGTTATTTGTTAACGACGCTAATGCATTGCAGTGTTATAAACTGCCTCCTAATGGGCCACCATGCATCACTATTCAGCCTGTGTCCTGTCAGCAAAATGTAGCCTAATGTCACTAATAATTATTCAAATGTTGATGCTTTTAATAAATCGTTTTGGCCTGCCATCATATCAGTGAATTTAAACTAATGCTTGCATTCAGAGTATAAGGTATGTGTGTGTGTGTGTGTGTGTGTGTGTGTGTGTGTGTGTGTGTGTGTGTGTGCGTACTCATTAGCTGCGATTACATGGACAACAATAATCCACTCTTAATCCGATTAAGACCATACTCTAATTAAGAAACTACCATGTAAACAGCTATTTTTACTTACCTTAATCTAATTAAGGTCATAATCGAAGTAAGCAATAATCTAATTAAGACAGGTGGAGTACTCCTGTTTTAGTTGCATTATGGATGTGTAGTAGTGACATGTAAACACCTTAATCACATTATTAATGTCGTGTGAGAGTTTTCACCACATTTTGCGACAGGACATGATCACACACGGCAGTTTTACGTTTTATGGTGAACGAGAGTTCGGCTATGTCCCAAATCGCATACTTTCCTTATATAGGCCTGTAGTGGGGAAAAATACATGTATCTCGGCTACTATATAGACGGTAACTACGCGATTTGGGACACACCCACCGCTTCAAGCAGTTCTCTATACGGCTTCAAGCAGTTGTCAATTAGCACGTATAGCATGACAAATAATTAACTGTACTTAAAGCGTTCATTAAAAAAATAAATAAAAACACCCAAAACTCTATACTGTACCATAACGAAGACGAACTGTATGTTGATACGTGAAATTCTGGAGGGACATCGGACGGCGTGGCGCGGTGACGTAATGACGCAGGCTGTTAATCTAATTATGTTCTATCTTAATCAGAGTAAGGTCAATAATTAGATTACTGCTGTCCATGTAAACGTAGTCACTGTCAGACAGTTTTTGATAACTAAAATCTCTCTCTCTCTTTTTGCCAGTATCAGCCAGAGGAGGATGTCCTCCAAGAGAGTTTTTAATTAAATATTTAAAATTTTATTTTTATAACACACCGTGGTATCGACTTTGGTATCGAGTATCGTTTACTTTTGGTGGTATCCGTACCGACTACTAGATTTTTGGTATCGTGACATCCCTAGCGCATACTATTATAATTATGCTAAACGGGAAAAGGCAGAGATGCAATATTCTCTGCAATAATTTATAGATTTTGGCCAGCGGGTTTTCACATTATGAAAATATCCACCTTTTTTTCTGAGAAACCAGTGAACGCCACCATGATGCATTGTAACTTTCATTGTACTGTTATCCTGTTCTGGTCTCTACAGGAACCCTTACTAAAACTTTTTAAAGGGAGCGACTGAATTACTTAAACAAAAATTTTGTGAATATTAGTAAGAATAAAAATTAGCTCAGGGTCAAGCTGTGCTGTCATTGGCTGCTACAACAGCAGCAATAAACTTTAGAAATTTCTGGAAAATTTCTGGACCCCCCCCCCCCCCCCCCCCCCCAAAAGAAAGCTTATGTGTGCTCTTATCAATTTGTGGACCAAAAGCCCTCCGAACTACAGCCCTCTGAACTACAACCCTCCGATCCAGAGCTGTATCTAGGATATGAACGCCCACCTGCTACCAAGTGGCAAAGCAAGTTGCTAACTCTGACTGGGCTCTTACTTTGCTTTTAAAAAAACTTAAGTCGTTGTGTTTCCTGTATAAAATCTGGCCTATTTTATTGCTGTGCAGGTAATTATATGCTTCTATGCTTTTGTGATTTTGGAGTTTTTTGCCCTCAATGCCTTCAGAGAAACCGAAGTAGTTAATTACATCAATGTTGCTGACCTCGAGCCATAGCTTCATGTCATCTAACCAGTCATTGAACTTTGACAGCTATGGAGCTATATGCTTATTTTTATTATTATTTTTTTTTTTTTAGCAATTTTTTTTACAAGTTTAACATCATGTTATCAGCTAGGAACGTATGCTAATTTGACTGTAAACACCAAGAGAAGCAATATATTGCAAAACAAAAAGAGAGATAATGCATCTTGATAAACTATAATTCATGTCTGGATAACATTTTATGATGAGAGAGCTGTGTGGGCCCACTTGGAGCCAGTGTTGAGCGATTTTATGGAGAATTGTAATTCATCTCTCACAAAAAATGTGATTAGTGACGGTCCACTCACTCAGTACTGTAATAAAAATAATTTCTATGTGCTCAGCACCATCCCCTTCCTCTCAGTCTTCCAGCCGGTCACCTGTAACTTCTCTGTAAAGTCCCATGGAAAAGGCACCCCTGGTGGAATTGGTGGTGGAGTCAAGCGCACTGCTAACTGCTTTCCAAAGAGGTGCCGATATCCAGACCCCAGAACATTTTTACAGTCTCCTAATTAGGGATGTCACGAGAACCGATACTTGGTACCATGTCGGTACCAACATTCTTAAAATGTGACGGTACTTGTTTTTCTGCAGTAGTGTTAGTACCGATTGTAACGTTCCATCGCCATTTAGCCTGTGTCCTGTCAGCTAAATGTAGCCTAATGTAACTAATAATTATTCACATGTTCATGCTTTTAATAAATCGTTTTGGTCTGCCACCATTTCAGTGAATTTAAACGAATGCTTTCATTCAGAGTATAAGGTGTGTGCGCGTCTGTGTGTGCGCGTGCCCGCGTTTAGAAGTGCGCCTCCACTCATTGTCAGACAATGTTTGATGACTAAAATACCCTCCCCCCTCTCCCTCTCTCTCTCCCTCTATCTCCCCCTCTCTCTCTCCAGTTACTATGCATTTAATGTTTTAATATTTGGAAAAAAAATTCTGTGGAATTAAGCTGATGTTTCTTCTTAAGTGTATCAGCATAAAACATGACTTTGTTCTTTTTCAATCACAATCATTTATAGTGTATCTAACCAGTCTATTGCACTATAGTCTATTCCAGGTACATACAGTTATGTTCACAACCTCATGTGATTAATCCTGTTTTTGATCAGTTTAATACTTTTACTTCAATAGAGACTGTTAACTAAAACACTTTTTGTATTTGATTTTTTTTTTTTTTGTATTTGAGAAAAACCGCCCAATAATTCAGCATATTTCCTGTCATTACTAATGTCAGGTGGCACAACTGAAAATCAGGTAGTGCAACCACGTAAAATATTGTTTAAACCATTAAATAATAGGTTAAAATAGACAAATGGTTGAATACTAGATTGTGAATAGATATTATATTGAATGCATTCTTTTTTTTATACTTGTATAATTATTTTCCTGTTTTTAAATGTAAAATAAGATGCTAAATACCTGGCCACTAGAATGCAATCATTTTTATGTAAATAAAATACACTACCACAAAATAATAATGTTCGGCACTTTAGACAAGGATATTTATCTAAGATTTCACTTAGAATTAATATTAGGAATATATATATACTCAGCAAAAAAAGAAACATCCTCCCATATTCAACTGCTTTTATTTCCAGCAAATTTCTTAACATGTGTAAATATTTGTTTTAACATAAAAACATTAAACAACTGAGACATAAACTGAACAAGTTTCACAGACATTTGATGAACAGAAATGGAATAATGAGTCCCTGAACAAAGGGACTAAAGTATCAATATAAAAAGTAACAGTTAGTATGTGGTGTCTCCACCAGCTACTTTAAGTACTACAGTGCATCTCATCCTCATGGACTGCGCCAGTTCTTGCTGTGAGATGTTGACTCTTCCACCAAGGCATTTGCAAGATCTCGATCACGTCTGGTGGGGGGGTGGTGGTGGTGGTGGTGGGTGATGACATGGTCACATATAATTTTCCACTGCAAGGACAATCAGCTGTCCTTCCTGTTTCCCTGTACCACTGTCTTAGGTGTCTTACATTACAGACATTGTAGTTTATTGCTCTAGCCACATCTGCAGTTCTCATGCCTCACTGCAGCAGGCCTATGGCATGTTCACACAGGTGAGCAGGCACCGTAGGCATCTTTCTTCTGGTGTTTTTCAGAGTAGGTAGAAAGGTCTCTTTAGTGTCTTAAGTTATTGTAACTGTGACCTTAATTGCCTACCACCTTTAAACTGTTAGTATATTAAAGCATGTTCTGCAGGTGCATGTGCAATAATTGTTTATGGTTCATTCAACAGGCATGAAAAACAATGTTTAAACCCTTTCCAATAAAGATCTATAAATCTTATTTGGATTTTAGAAAACTGTCTTTAAAATACAGTCTGAAAAAGGGATGTTTCTTTTTTTGCTGAGTATGATTTTATTTTGCCATGTCTCACACACACACACTCAAAAATATACATTACATCCAAAGATTTTTAAAAATACCTTTTTATTTGTCATTGACTCATACAGTATATCCTCATTTAATTGAAATTATTTTCTGGTCACACTGCCAACATCTGAAATGTTTTTAGTGTGCGTGTGACTTGCAGCAAACACAATTAGCATTTCAGCACTGTGAAATGTGATCCCATGCATAGAATTTTACTGCTTCAACTCTATTCAAGTAGTACTTGCTATGGACCATTTCATAATTTTCCCCCCCCGAAGTTCACACAGTCTGAATAAAACAAGTCAGCATGCCATATTTTGTTGACGGGCGTTGAATTTGACACATTGGCTAGAGGGTGACTAATATAAAGTGTGCATGAAAACACATGACTGACAACATCACCAGCAGTCCCAGAGTAAGATTATACATGAGCTTTTTTGGTTTGTACCTTGTGCAATTTTAGAGTGATCAACAGAAAGCAATGTAAACTCTGTGAAAACAAATCATGTCTTTTTAGCTAGCTCAGCTCTTCTGCTGCTCATTGTCTGTCTGACCCAGATTGCAAAACGCACGTATAGCTCACTCCCACACACACAGACGTAGCCTACTGTATGTGCATGAGTTTATGCATTTTATGGTCAATCGACCAATCGTGTGGCAGGAGTGCAATAATTGCAAGTATGGGCAGGTATACCTAAAAGCTGTGAGTGAGCATGTACTGTAATAAACATAATCCCACTATGCAGTGTCACTCAAGCTATGAGCTCCTTTTGAATCTGTTTTACCTTCAAGGTTTCTTCCTCATGTCAGCTCATCATTTTCTTTGTACCAGGAAGGGTGTCTACAACTAAGTAAACACTCTACAGTAAACTGTACACTGCTTTGCTAGTGGGGTCCCACCCTGTTGCATATATGCTGCCAGCTGATTAAATCCTTGGAGAGATCAATTGAATAGAGACAGGCCACTGCTTAAAATGTGATTGGAGAAACACGTAATGGTCACTTTTAGACAGTTGCCGCTGCGATGGATCTTGTTGTGAAACCAGATGCTACATCAGTGATTTGGGAACATTTTGGATTTGTGCCTAACGACAGAGAAACCTGCATGTGTTTCACTCCATCTCTTTATTATTGACTTCTTCTTTGCTGGTCAATCACAATACCATATCTCACAGCGCCCTCAAGCTGTTTATCATTGCAACAACACGATACAACAAGGCTGTATTTGAGTTGTTTCGCTGACGGAAGTGCAAAAATAAATCTCATTTAATTTTTTTTATATTTTATATTTAGGTTTTTATTAAATTTAATCCTATAAAATGATATATATTATTATATTATATTTATATCGCTTTATAAATTTCACCCCTAATCCCCCCACCGCTCACTGTGGTGGTTTGGTCATTAACCACCGCGGTGGTAAAAATCTGCCATCGTCACAGTCCTAATGTCAGTGGACAGAACCATAAAAGCTTAAGCATTGGATGGACTGGTATTTGACTGCAGTCTGCAAACATTTTTGATTCATAAACAACCAGCTGAATGTATGAGCTTGAGATGAGATGTTGAGATGTATGAGATGTTACACCTAATAATAAACTGTCTACCATTGAAATGAAAGATATTTACTGTTGATTAACATATCTGAGCACAAGTGTACCAATGTACATGTAATGTCATACCGACATTTGTCAATAGAAAAAGGTGTATAATTTCGGTACTGACATGAAAATAAACGCATAAAACATATATGCCCCAATAGGAACACAAAATACTCTTTATATTAAAAAAACAAGTATCTTAATTTTAGTCTGCATTCTGGAAGAAACATTAAATGTTGATGCACAGCACAATCCACCCTCCTCTTTTATTATGGTCTGTCTGTCAAAACAGAAATACAAAATACAGTGAGGGGAAAAAAGTATTTGATCCCCTGCTGATTTTGTACGTTTGCCCACTGACAAAGAAATGATCAGTCTATAATTTTAATGGTAGATTTATTTGAACAGTGAGAGACAGAATAACAACAAAAAAATCCAGAAAAACGCATGTCAAAAATGTTATAAATTGATTTGCATTTTAATGAGGGAAATAAGTATTTGACCCCTCTGCAAAACATGACTTAGTACTTGGTGGAAAAACCCTTGTTGGCAATCACAGAGGTCAGACGTTTCTTGTAGTTGGCCACCAGGTTTGCACACATCTCAGGAGGGATTTTGTCCCGCTCCTCTTTGCAGATCTTCCCCCAAATCATTAAGGTTTCGAGGCTGACGTTTGGCAACTCGAACCTTCAGCTCCCTCCACAGATTTTCTATGGGATTAAGGTCTGGAGACTGGCTAGGCCACTCCAGGACCTTAATGTGCTTCTTCTTGAGCCACTCCTTTGTTGCCTTGGCCGTGTGTTTTGGGTCATTGTCATGCTGGATTACCCATTCACGAGCCATTTTCAATGCCCTGGCTGAGGGAAGGAGGTTCTCACCCAAGATTTGACGGTACATGGCCCCGTCCATCGTCCCTTTGATGCGGTGAAGTTGTCCTGTCCCCTCAGCAGAAAAACACCCCCAAAGCATAATGTTTCCACCTCCATGTTTGCCGGTGAGGATGGTGTTCTTGGGGTCATAGGCAGCATTCCTCCTCCTCCAAACACGGCGAGTTGAGTTGATGCCAAAGAGCTCCATTTTGGTCTCATCTGACCACAACACTTTCACCCAGTTGTCCTCTGAACCATGCAGATGTTCATTGGCAAACTTCAGACGGACATGTATATGTGCTTTCTTGAGCAGCAGACCTTGCGGGTGCTGCAGGATTTCAGTCCTTCACGGCGTAGTGTATTACCAGTTGTTTTCTTGGTGACTATGGTCCCAGCTGCCTTGAGATCATTGACAAGATCCTCCCGTGTAGTTCTGGGCTGATTCCTCACTGTTCTCATGATCACTGCAACTCCACGAGGTGAGATCTTGCATGGAGCCCCAGGCCGAGGGAGATTGACAGTTCTTTTGTGTTTCTTCCATTTGCGAATAATCGCACCAACTGTTGTCACCTTTTCACCAAGCTGCTTGGCAATGGTCTTGTAGCCCATTCCAGACTTGTGTAGGTCTACAATCTTGTCCCTGACATCCTTGGAGAGCTCTTTGGTCTTGGCCATGGTGGAGAGTTTGGAATCTGATTGATTGATTGCTTCTGTGGACAGGTGTCTTTTATACAGGTAACGAGCTGATATTAGGAGCACTCCCTTTATCAGTGTGCTCCTAATCTCAGCTTGTCACCTGTATAAAAGACACCTGGGAGCCAGAAATCTTTCTGATTGAGAGGGGGTCAAATACTTATTTCCCTCATGAAAATGCAAATCAA
Source organism: Ictalurus punctatus (assembly GCF_001660625.3). Taxonomy (NCBI): domain Eukaryota; kingdom Metazoa; phylum Chordata; class Actinopteri; order Siluriformes; family Ictaluridae; genus Ictalurus; species Ictalurus punctatus. The sequence continues at coordinate 8,352,387 of NC_030443.2, read as the reverse complement.
TTTATAAAATTTTTGACATGCGTTTTTCTGGATTTTTTTGTTGTTATTCTGTCTCTCACTGTTCAAATAAACCTACCATTAAAATTATAGACTGATCATTTCTTTGTCAGTGGGCAAACGTAAAAAATCAGCAGGGGATCAAATACTTCTTTCCCTCACTGTAATTGTTTTGTATATAGACAAAAACACATTCCAACATTTTGCATACAGTTGACTTAATTTAATTACTCCCACTCAGATCCAGACAGACTTTTTGGTAGACTAACTGATAATGTGATACTATGAATTTGCATGAAGCAATACTACTTATTTCTACCTTCTACACTAGAAGTTTTGCACTGTATTTTCTTCACCGGTGATTCAAAATCAGGCAATTACAGGCAGTTATATTGTCATATGATTTTTAGAGAGAATGCAGGGGCCAAGCAACAATAGGAAACAAGAGCTTGACTAGTGGGGGAGGCATAAATACTGAGACAAAATCCAGTCTGACCATTACTTAATTATAAGCAGCTATTTATACTGCACAACAAAAGCATAATACAATGAAGGAAAAAGCCCATAAGGGCAGTGTATATTTGTGAAGCCACTTGGTGTTTTATTTAAGAAGTCATTAAAATTTTGGAAATTTGTGTTTTGGAAAATGTAAAAATATCTTATTGAGGGAGGGAAATACTGAAATCTTTTTTCAATTGCGTGAAACTATTCAGTTTTAGTTTACTAAAATCAGCTAAATCTAGTCTAAAAATAACAGTAAGTATAACTAATTTGTCAGCATGGTAATTTACTTAAATTTATTGCTTGGCTTTCATTTATTGCTCCCTCTCAACTTTATAGTACAAGAAATGCAGAATTGAAGGCAGCCTCCTAGTGAGTGAGAGATAACTGTTCCTGGTGAGATGGGGTTCGGTCAGGACTTGAGAAATTCCCATGAGGGCCTAATCAAACTGCAGGACTGGGAGCTGAAGCTACTGGAAACAGTGAAGCGCTTCATGACACTTCGTGTTAAGAGTGACAAGGAGTATGCAGCACTCCTCCTCAACATTAGCCAGCAGGTGGACAAGCAAGATAACTCCTCGCAGATCCAGTACATCAGCACGGTCTCCAAGGTGAATAGTGCCGCCTAATTTGATACCTTGACTTTATTTGGACTATTGGTAGAGGGTGTCATTGGCAGAAATATTACGGTGTTGTAATACAATGTGTTGAAGAAGCAGATGGTCTGGCAGAATTGGTCTTTGTTTGCTCAGACTGTATGTGACGTCACGGTAGCCGGAACTCACCGCGGTTACGCCCACTGAATGGCAAAAAGACTGAGCGGCAGCATTAGTGTACAGCGTGAATTCCACAAAAACACAGAAAAAACGCATCTAAAATGGTAAAAAGCTGTTGTGAGATCGACTGTGCGAACAGATTCAACAAGAATTTGGAGCTATCTTTTTACAGAGTGCCAAAAAACCATTCAGTCCATTTTTACTAAGTCGTGCAGTGTAAGTTCTTTTGGCATGTGGTATTCATGTTGGCAAATGATGAATAATTTGCTACATCTTTCTTTTTAAACACTGCCTGTTTCCGTTGATGAATAATGGTGGCTCATTCATTCTCTGACTGTGTTTTACCTTTACAAATATGTAACGTTAGTAAGTGGAAGCAGTGTTAGCTACAAACAAACTAGGACTAGCTAGCTTACGGTTTACCAGATAAAATTATATAATAAGATAAAAATATTTGTACATACAACCAGAATGTTTACTGGTGTTCTTGTCATTTTAATTTCTCCAACAAATCCCACCTTGAAGTAGGACCAAGCATTAAATCTTTTATATGCCTTCAGGCTTCAGGTACATAAAAATGTCGCGAAAACCGATTTCTAACCACATGCCAATGTCCATGGACCACAGGTTCTTGGGCAAGTTGTAAGGGTCACTGTAAAGTTCAACTGCCTTTAATTTAAGCTGATAATCGTTAGTTATTCTAGCGTTTTCTCAGCTTCCCCTAATAAAACCAGCCATTTTGCAACTCAGTCCGGCCAAGGGGGGGCATGTTCCGGCGGGAAAGTGACGTCAGTGCATACCCTCTATAAATATGATTGCTCCTATGGCAATGAATAATGTAAGGTGTTAGAACTGACCCTGGTATTCTGATGCTGCTATGCTCTGCTGTTGTAAGTCATGGGCTCAGATGGTGCAGCAGACAGAACAGCTTAGTAAAATCATGAAGTCTCATGCTGAGGAGCTGAATTCTGGCCCACTGCACCGCCTCACCATGATGATCAAAGACAAGCAGCAGGTGAAGAGAAGCTACCAGAGTATACACCAGCAGATTGAGTTCGAGCTGAACAAGGCAAGTGCAGATATACTATCTAATTCTTGGAATAAAAACTTTTCCCTGCATTATGTTTCCATATTTTGATTTCATCAACAGTTTTTTCCATGTACAGTCATGTGAAAAAGTAAGGACATCCCATGGAATTTATTTATTTATAAAAATTTTTATTTATTTATTTTTTTTTTTTTAAACATATTTGCTCAAGCAAACAGTTGATCCTCTTTGAAACAATGCATATTAATAAATGTGATACACTCTATTAAATGACATAAAATTTACATTTTACAGTGATTTAACAAAAAACAGATCAGTCACATGAAAAAGTAAGTACACCCCTACATTTATCACACCTTCAAATCCATAAAATTAGAATCAGGTGTTCAAGATTCGCTGCCAGTAATTAGAACCTGCTTAGGGAGTGTAGGTGGAACCTGTCTTATTTAAACCTCTCACATCTCGTGTCTATCGTTTCCTTTGCTATTGTGTGGTGTCGTCATGCCAAGATCTAAAGAGTTCTGTAAGGCCTTCAGAAAAAAGTTGTGGATTCCTATGAGTCTGACAAGGGATTTAAAAAGATCTCCAAATTATTTGAAATACAACATTCCACTGTAAATAAAATAATCTACAAATTGAACAGATTTCAAATGTCCAGGTCTAGCCGTCCCAGCAAATTCAGCCCAAGAGCAGACCATCTGATGCAAAAAGAAGTCTCCAAGAACCCCAAAATTTCATCACAGGCTCTACTACTAAGTCTTGCAACTGTTGGTGTCAAAGTGTATGCTTCTGCAATCAGAAAGAGATTGCACAGTGAGATCCTGTGAGCATTGCAAGACTGCAAACCCAGAGGTGAAAATACAACAATCATTGCGGTACCATGCTGGTAACGCCTGACTGGATTTACCGCTATTAAATAAGAAATAATAATAGAAATAAATGGTAATTGTGGCACCTTTTATGCTCGGGAGTGACTTCACACAACAAAAATAGGTATGGTTTACAAGTTCCGGATGTTCCAGTGTTGTAGGGCTCTGCCTCCATTGTTTGGGAATGGAGAGAAGTTGTGTTCAGAGTAGGGTGGGGGAGGGGTGGGATGTGGTGGTGTTGGGTGGGGTGGGATGCTGTGGTGTTGTGTGTTTTTTTTTTTTTTTTTTTTTTTTTTTTTTTTTTGCTTTTGCCCTTTTTTTATTTTATTTTTATTTATTTATTTATTTATTTATTTATTTATTTTTCTTCCTTGTCCCCCGCTCCATTGATATCAACCTCTCTGTACTCCATTCTATACTAATCTAAATTGATGGAAGATACCTGAAGCTCGTTCAGATTCCTAAGTTTGAATGTGAAAGGGCTGAATGGTCCCATTAAAAGATCCAAGATTTTGACACATTTAAAACTACAAAAACCTGACATTGCATTTCTTCAGGAAACTCATCTCCGTCTCAGGGATAAACGCAGACTCCAAGCTCGCTGACATTGCATATGTTCCACTCCAATTTTGATTCCAGGTATAGGGGAGTTTCTATTATACTTCTGATAAGTAAGACTGTGCCCTTTTCCTTTGATAACGTTATTTCTGATGTAAATGGTACATATATGATTGTAGAAGGGAAAATTTCACAAACACCAGTAGTTTTGGAGAATGTATATGCCCCGAATTTTGATAATGCTCCTTTGGCTCAGAATTTGTTGTCAAAGATTCCTGCTTTGAACACACATCTCTTGATATTTGGGTTAGATTTAAACTGTGTTATTGACCCAGTTTTGGACAAATCTAGCACTGTTGCAAATGCTCTCTGCAATGGCAAGGGTATTATCTGAGTTTATGGTTCAGAATGGTTGTGATCCGTGGAGGTATTTTAACCCCACAGTGAGAAAATATTCTTTTTTTTTCCTCACGTACTTGAGTCTTGACAATTCTGAATATCTACCAGAGTCTTGACATTCTTTTTATTAATAATTCTCTAATTTCTCGGGTTGTAAACTCTGAATATCTACCAATTGTTATTTCAGACCATGCTCCTCTAAGTCTTGACATTCTTCTACCTTCATATTGCGCCTTTCGCCCACCATGGAGGCTTAATTCTCTACTTTTTTCCGATTAAGCAATTTGCAAGTATATTTCTTCTTGGATAGATGATTTTCTTCTTACCAATCAAACTGATTCAATCTCCTACTCTTTACTTTGGAAAACTCTAAAGACCTTCTTAAGGGGACAGATAATCTCTTATTCTGCTCATGCCAATAAGTAACGCAAGAATAAGAAAAAAAAAAAGAGTTATCTGATAATATTTGAGCTATTGACGACCAATATGCTCTCAACCCGACCCCTGAGCTGCATAAACAAAGGCTTAATTTGCAGGTGGAGTTTGATTTGTTATCGACAGGTGAGGCGGAGAGGCTGTTGTTACATACGTGTGGCAATTATTATGAATATGGAGATAAGGTCGGTCGGTTGTTGGCTCACCAACTGCGTAGCCGAGCGGCTTCGCGCTCTATTACTCAGATTATGCAGTCCAGTGGTGCATTAATCCTGTAGAAATTAATTCAACTTTTAAAAGTTTTTACTCCTCTTTATACACAGCTGGGGCTCCTGACAATTCAGGTAACATGGACCACTTTCTTAGAAATATTGATTTTCCCAGAGTTGACCCTTTATTGGCATCTGAACTTGACAGCCCCATCACCTTAGATGAGATCATTTACTCAATCAATTCATTGCAATCTAAGAAATCACCTGGCCCGGACAGGTTTCCTTCTGAATTTTATATGAAATTTCATGTTGCATTGGCCCCATTACTTCTGGCTGTATTCAAGGAATCCTTAGAACTAGGTACGTTGCCACAAACATTGAGACAAGCATCTATAACTCTATTGCTCAAAGATGGGAAGCACCCAACATTATGTAATTCGTACAGGCCTATTAGCCTCTTCAATGCTGATGTCAAGATTTTAGCCAAACTTTTGGCCTCTCGGTTAGAGGGTATTCTTCCTAGCATTATTTCAGAGGAGCAAACCGGATTTATAAAAGGACGGCATTCCTTTTCTAATATTCGTACTCTACTTAGTATTTTGTATTCAAAACAAAACAGCGACTTCTCTTAAGAGGTCATCTCTTTGGACGCAGAAAAGGCGTTTGATAGGATTGAATGGGAATATCTTTTTATAGTGCTAAAGAGGTTCGGCTTTGGGGATGGACTGATATCATGGATCCGTTTATTATATGTGGAGCCGCAAGCTTCCATATATACCTGACTATTTTACTTTGTCACGGGGTACGCGCCAGGGATGTCCTCTGTCTCCCTTACTTTTTGCCATAGCGATTACGCCTCTCTCGATAACGCTTAGAACTCTTCCTGTATTTCAGGGTATAAGTCGCAAAGGAATTGAACATAAACTAGCCCTGTATGCTGACAACTTACAACTTTATGTTACAGATCCAATTGCATCTATTCCAGAGATAATACGTGTATTAAATGACTTTGGGAAATTTTCAGGGTATAAACTGAACCTATAAAAGAGTGACTGCTTACCCATAAACCAATCTGGCCAAAAGATAAAACAGACTGAAATACCTTTTCATTTGGAGGATTCAAAATTCAAATATCTCGGAGTTAATGTCACCCGTTCCTATTCTGCATTAATGGCGGCGAATTTTACACCCTTAATTTCATACATGAATTCAGCCTTTCAAAGATGGGTAGCTCTACCATTATCCCCTCTTGGTAGAATAAACATGGTAAAAATGAACATTCTTCCAAAATTCCTCTACCTTTTTCAATCCATCCCTTTGTTTTTACCCAAATCTTTCTACAAGAACATAGACCAATTAATCTCCTCTTTCATACGGGCAGCAAAAACTCCCAGGGTTTCCAAATTTTCACTTCATAAGAGTCGACTTAAGTGGTGGCCTCTCATTGCCCAATTTCATGTATTATTATTGGGCAGCTAATATTCAGAAACTGGTGCTCTGGGTGAAGGCCCCCTCTTTTCCATGGTGCCACTTAGAAGCAAAGTCTCGTATTTCAACCTCCCTCCCTGCTGTGGTGTTCTCCTCCCTTCCTATAGCCCTTTCACAACACACTGATAATCCAATAGTATGTACTTCTCAAAAAATTTTCTATCAGTTTCGCCATCATTTTAAATCTATCTCGGCCTCAACCATGGCACCAATATGTAATAACCACCTCTTTCCCCCCTCCTTTACAGATTCCACATTCTCTTTGTGGGAAAAGAAGGGTCTGAAATGCTTTGAGGATCTTTTCATTAATAATGTGTTTGCAAACCTTTCTGAGTTGTCCTCATCATTCAGTCTGCCTCCATCTCACCTACTCTATTCGCTGGTTTTCCCTCCTTACCTCCAAAGTCTGCATGGGAAGAGGTGTTCAAGCTGAATCCTCATAAAGGTGGCATTACCTCACAGATATATGCAACGATCTGGTCACAAGACGATTTTTACAATATCAAAACCATTAGTGCTTGGGAAGAAGAATTAGGCCTGGAGCTTGAGGATGATTACTGGGGCAGAGTGTTAGATAATGTACGTACCACCACATCCTGTGCTAGACTTAGTTTCATACAATTTAAAGTGGTCCACAGAGCTCACCTCTCTAGGAGTAAACTTTCTAAACTATATTCCAATGTTCCTGACATGTGAAAAATGCAATCTTTCACCCTGTAACCCGAGTCATATGTTTGCACTCAGTCCCAAACTGCAGAACTTTTGGAACTCTTTCTTCGAAACTATGTCTGATGTTCTTAAAATCAAATTGGATGTCTGTCCTTTACTTGCCATCTTTGGTGTTTCATCTCAGCGTCAGCCTCTGAACCATAAACAAGCTAGTGTTGTGGCCTTTGCATCGTTACTTGCTCGGTGCAGAATATTGTTGTCTTGAACCTCTCCACAAACCCCCTCTATATCTGGCTTAAAGACTTAATGTTCTTTTTAAAACTTGAAAAAAATCAAGTACAACATAAAAGGCAGGGGTGACTCATTTTTGGGAAAATGGCAACAATTTATTACCTACTTCAGTGAATCCACCTCCACCCTGGAGGTGGATTGAGGAGAGGTAGACGGTAAACACTAATCATCTTCCCTTTTTTTTTTTCTTTTTTTTGTGTTTTTCTTTGAATGTTTGTTATTGTCTTTTGTTTCCCCCTTTCTTTTGGTTTTGGCTGTGGTTGTTTTGTTGGGGTTGTTGGGTGTGGAGGTATAATGTGTAAAATGCAAATTTCCAATAAAAATTTTATGATAAAAAAAAAATTGAGAAATAAATAAATAAAAGAGGGTAAAAAAAAAACAACAAGTAAATCTATAACCCAACTACGTAACAACTACTTTAGGACCTAGCGGATTTGGAAGCATTTATCGAGCACTACTACTACCAACAGCACAACATGAACTCCAAAGCTGACACACCACAAAAAATTCAATCAAAAGAACGAAGAAAAAGAACGACTCATCCACCGATACAGAGGATCTACAACAACCGAAAGAGAGGTCAGTCTCCTGGCAAGTATTAATAAAAAAACTTGACTTGCTAACATCCATACACGAAGAACTTCACGCTAGTTTGGAATTTGCTTGCCTATCATTGTTATGATTATTATTATTATTATTATTATTATTATTATTATTAGCCGATCACCCTAATTTAAATTTTTTATTATAAAAGTATTATTTTTATATATATATATATATATATATATATATATATATATATATATATATATATATACATATACATACACACATACACACACACACACACATACATATATATTTATATATATATATATATATATATATATATATATATATATATATATATATATATATATACACATATATATATATATATCCTTTCTTTTCCTTTTGTAAAATATGTAAGTTAAGGCACATTAAGCAAATCCTTTGGCCTGGCCTTGTATCTCTGATGGGCTGCAGTGGGATGGGCCCCTAGGGTACTGGGGGTGGGTGACCTTTTATTTTATTTATTTATTTTTTTATATATAATCTTTTGCCTTGCTTGGACCAATTCCATATTGCACGACTTGCTTATTTTAATGTATTACATTACTTGAGTACTGACATATAAACTTCAAAGGGAAAAAGGAAAAAGAGGAAAAGAAAAACACAAAAGAATAGGGTTAGTGTAACGTGCAGATGGTGGCTTGCCCGAGATGGGGTGGGGGTGGAGATGATGGGCGTGCCCTGGGCCTGGCATAGTCTTTTAGTGACCTTCTCCTCATAGGACCTGTCTCGCTCGGGCCGTGAGGTGTGTAGCAGTCAATAAGAAATTTATTTATAAAAAAAATAAATAAATAAAACCCTTTTCCTTTTTAAATTTTTTTTTTATACATTTCATACAGTTACCGTGTGAGTGCCAATACATACACGATCTTGCATGATTCTACTTTTCTTGCATATATGATATTTTCATTCATGTTGTTGCTGAATATAATTTGTAATAAAATGTGTTTGTATTAAAACAGGAGAGATTGCAAAAAGAAAAAAAGATTGTACAAAATTGACCTGCATGGGAAGCTTGCCAGGAAAAATCCTTTGCAAGACTACAGTTTGCCAATGAGCTTATAGGAAAAGACCAGGCCTTTTTTTTTATAATGTGGTCTGGACAGACGAATCAAAGATTAGTTGTTTGGCCACAGTAACAGCAGACGTGTTTGGCACAGACCAAATACAGTGTTTCAGGAGAAGCACCTCATACCAACTGTGAAGCACGGTGGTGGAAATGTTATGGTTTGGGGTTGCTTTGCTGCCTCATGGACTGGACAGCTTGCATTCATTGATTCATCTATGAATTTTGCATCATATCAAAGAGTGCTTGAAGATAATGTGAGGCCATCTTTCCAAAAGTTGAAGTTGAACCAAAAGTGGACCTTTCACCAGGATAATGGTCCTAAGCACACAAGCAAATCCTCCAAGGAATGATTAAAAAAAAAGAAATGGAGGATTATGGAATGGCCTCGTCAAAGCCCGGATTTGAATCCCATTGAAATGTTGGATTTAAAATGGGCCGTGCATTCAAGAAAACCCTAGAACATCTTGCAACTGAAAGAATATTGCTTGGAAGAGTGGTCAAAAATTCCAGCAAGTTGATGTCACAGACTGGTGGACAGTTATGCAAAATGCTAACAAGACGTTATTTCTGCTAAAGGGGCAATAATATCTTCTGTGGCCAAGGGTGTACTTACATTTCCCACAGAATAATATCACATCTCTTGATATTTCTGTTGTACAGGTTATTGAAAAGGCTAATTGTCCTCGTGGTTTTGTTCAAGTATATCAACTTTATTAATAGGCATTGTTTCAAAGATGATCAAATGTTTGCTTGTCCAAATATCTCAAAAAAGCCAACGATTTTCATGGGGTGTGCTTATTTTTTCACATGACTGTACTCTTTCAAGCCTATGAAGCAGGTGATAATGGAATACTAAGATCTAGGCACATGCTTTTATTGTTTCCAGGTTACAAAAGCGGACATTGAAAAGCTGAAGGGTACCTACAGACAATTAACTAAAGATGCTCATAGTGCCAAAGAGAAGTACAAGGAGGCAATTACAAAAGGTAGGAACTCTATGTTCATCACTGTAAGATATTTCATTTGAGCATTAGTGCTTTTTTTGTATCTTCATTTCTAATTTCATTGACTCAAAAAAGCCTTTTCCACTAAATATTCCCCAGTGCCACCATCGTGTGGAAATAGTACATTTAAATATTATTTTTGTGTTAGTCTCTGTAATTTGGTAATTCTCAAAGGTAACAAGACCTTGTTTAGACATCATAGTTTAAGTCTACCAGTTTGAAGCTTTCAAACAATATCTGTTTTAACATCCCAGATGTTTTGGGGGGGCACCTGGATGGCAGCTTGCCGGGGAAGCGCCGAGAAACCGTGCACACTTTAATATAAAAATCCCTTATATATATACGGCCAATCTTTGAGTAAAGCATCGGCGTTGATATGTCAAAAAATTCTGCAAATGAACAGTGTGACATCTTTACTCGAGCACGCAAGAGCAGTGTAAAAACAACTTCACAGAGTACACTGTAAGTGCAGTGGAACCTAACCACATGATCAGCTTAGCTGAAGTTTTAAACAAATTGAAATTATTTTGAGCAGACTGATACCCGTCTGACTGATATTGCAAACTCAATGGCTGCGTTGGAAAGCAAAGTGTCAGATGTATAACAAGATGTTTCATCTAACGCAACACGTTTTGAGGAGGCTGAAGGCTGCATACACGTTACAGAAAGGACACTTGAAAAAACAGAAGCTGCACCGGGCTCAGCCAGCAAATGAATTGCTTACCTCGAATCAAAGAATGATGATTTGGAGAACCGGGGCAGAAGGAAGAACCTCCGGCTCTATGGTACGCAGTGCGCAGAGAGCTAGAAAACTCTTCTCGAATTTATAAGCGATATGTTGGCACGATGGCTGGGGCTGAGTGCAGACATATCATTCACCTTAGAATCGGTTCATCGTACACTAGCATCTGTGAAGCCCAACTGAAACAGAGCAATACTCATCCGCTTCTTAAAGTTTATGTGGACTACATACACTTCTGTGAGGACAGCATTGTACCCACAAAGAAGGTCCGCTGTACACTGGTGGAGAGTCCCTCAATGTCCTCTGCATGATCTTCAAGAAACAGGTCCCAGTCTGTGGTCTCAAAGCAGTCCTGGAGGGCCTTTTCGGCCTCACTGGACCATACTTTTACAAACTTGGTGGTGACAGGCTGCTGTTTGACTACAGGCTTGTACACAGGTACAAGGTAGATCAAGTTGTGGTCCGATCTGCCCAGAGGGGGAAGGGCAGTGGAGCTGTATGCCCCCTTCACATTGGCATACAGCTGGTCCAAGATTTTATTCTCCCTTGTTTTGCATTTTACATACTGTGTGAAGTTTGAAAGGGTTTTAGAGAGGGGGACGTGGTTGAAGTTCCCGTTAATAATCATGAGTGTGCTCGGTTGTTGCGTCCGAAGTTTTGCAGTGGTGGAGTGGATGATGCAGGGCTCCAGGCAAAAAAAAAAAATCTAGGAGCCTAAACCCAAAATATTTAGGCGCCAAATCAAATTTTCAGGAGCCAAAATATAGTGATGTCATATGATGATATCATTGTTGAACGGCTACCTCACACTGCCTTTTCTTTCCATTCTGTACTGTCTGCCTTTGTTTACTCTGCCTCTCATAGTTTACATAATGTATTCTTTACATAGATGATATGTTCAATATTCAGTATATCATTATAATAATGAGTCTTTATTGATCACATATACATTACATTGCAGTGAAATTCTTTTCTTTCGTTGTTAGGAAGTTTGGGTCAGAGCGCCCCTGGAGCAGAGAGGGTTAAGGGCATTGCTCAAGGGCCCAACAGTGGCAGCTTGGCAGTGCTGGGGCATGAACCCCTGACCTTCCGATCAGTAACCCAGAGCCTTAACCACCAAGCCACCACTGCCCTATTTTGAAACATATTACCGTAAATACTTAAATGTCCAGTCATTCCCCCCCCCCCCCCCCCCCGCTTTTTTTATTCAGCTATGTACAATTAGTTGTTTCTTGCTTATTCAGGCTCAGAGTCATGTAGGCTGCATTGAATTTTATTTTCAATTCCCTCATCTCTTTTTCTGCAACTTTATCACTAGCACGTTGCACTGCTTTCATGGTTGGGGTGGCACGAGGGGCAGACCTAGCAATGACACAATCCCTGCCGTTCTCATATTTTTTTACTGTCACCATGCTTCTTCACGGTTTCTTTTTTAAAATGACTCGGACCGGTAATGAACTCTGTTTTAACAGCAGTATCTTGTCCTGCTTTAGCACAAAAGGTGCAGTACATTTTCCCATTGTCATAACGTGACCAGGCGAACTCTTGTAGCCAAGCTGATTTAAACGGTCTTGTCCGGACGGGAGCCGCAGGGATAGGAGAAGACGACTCGACTTGCTGCGCTTGACTGTCATCATCTGTAAAATATTGCACACCGATTGAAACGGGTTGGGATGACTAAAATGTCACTTGAGAACTTTCACTGGTCGAGATGGTCTCAACATCATTGGCATCTGATATAGAGGAGGCAGGGTTTGGACGGGCAGGGAATGAGAACAATTCTGATATTTTTCGTTTTTCGTTTTCTTGTCAGCTGGTTAAGGCTAGTTAACTACGCAGTTAGCTAGCCTACATATAACGGATACATTCAAATTGCAACGAACTAAACCACATCAAACTAAATTAAACACCTTTAATAAAGTTAACACTTCCGACTTTTTAACCCAATAAACGTGACGTTAAAACTGTTTCTGTTCATCGATACAGCCGACGCTTCAACCACTGCAGGACAAGAGTGGGAACCATACAAGAGTGCACGTGATAGGGCAGGTAGCCGCAGGGTCAAGAGGAAATGAGAGTTCAGTAGCCTAACACAACAAGACGTATGGTCATTTCTATTTCATTTCTTTTTACATTTTGTTGTGGGTAACGGTGGCCATTGGCGACTGGCAAAAAAAACATGGTCGCAAAATGAAAAAGTTGGTTGCATTGGTGACCATTTTAGTCGGCATCTGGAGCCCTGTGATGTCACAGGCGCTTGCCGCTACTGATGAAGGTGGAATGTACACAGTCACAATAATGGCGTGAGAGAACTCCCTGGGCAAATAGTATGGTCTCAGTCCCACAGCCAGTAGCTCTATATCTGGTGTACACATGCTCTCCTTCACCGTTATGTGTCTAGCGTTGCACCATTTTGAGTTAACAAAGGCAGCTATACCTCCTCCCTTCTTCTTACCGCTCTGTTTTCCACTGTCTGCTTGCACGAGTGTGAAGCCAGCTAGCTCGACCAAGGAATCAGGAATGTTCCCTGTTAGCCATGTCTCCTTGAAGGACAACAAACTGGCCTCCCTGTACTCATGCTGGCTACTCGTCAGTGCTGCAATCTCCTCTGACTTGTTGGCCAGCGATCTTTCATTCCCCATAACAAATGATGGAAGGCAAGGTTTAAGTCTCGGTTTTTCTCTCCCGCTTCTCTCTAACATTCGCGCCCGCTCTTGTCCCTCGCCTGTGTCTTCGTAGCTCCGCTTGTATTTCTGTCGGCTATGTTGCCGCTCTAATCTGATACATCAGGAGCTGCTCCCTTGATTAAACAAGCATTTTCTGAGTAATCTTGTTGGGTCCAAAAACACGTACGGCAAGAAACACGTTTAAAATTACAAATTCGGCACACACATAGACAATAAAAAGTCTAGCATAAAACCAGAATGATAGAAAGTCAGAAAGAGGGGAAAAAAAATAAGTTACTAACCATCATTCAAGACTTACACATGCATACTTACTGAATGGTGAAGAACCACCAACATGTGATTAGTGTAAGATAAGAATGACTGTTAAGTATATTTTACTGGATTGTTCTGTTCTTAACAATAGTAAACAGTTCATCTATTCAGAAAATATGCATCTTGAAGTCCTACAAAATGTCTCTTCAGGGAAAAATTTAGGATTTTGATCAAATATTAAATTGAAAGGTCTGAGGTTTTTGTTGTTGATGTAAATCGGGGCTAAATTCTGGTAATGTCCCCTAGGCTTAACCTGAATGGTGCTTTTTTTCAGGTAAGGAGCCAGAGAAGGCCCGTGAGCGCTATGACAAAGCCACCATGAAGCTACACAATCTGCACAACCAGTATGTGCTAGCTGTGCGTAGTGCGCAGCTGCACCACGAGCACTATCATGAAAACACACTCCCTCTGCTGCTAGATTCTCTGCAGAAGATGCAAGAGGAGATGGTCAGCGCCTTGTGAGTCTTGCACATCAGCCAAAGTTCACACACTTACAAGATGGTTTTTTAAAGTTTGTTTTCATTCACTTTTTTAATTTGCGTTCAAGGAAGGTTGTTAAAATGTTAAAAGGAGAAGAAGAAAGAGGTCCAAAAAGGATTGTATTTTATATATATATATATATATATATATATATCAAATATAATGTGTATACCCTAAACTTCACATGTTTGATAAAAGTCTGGGCCTGAATACATTTACATGTCAATATTCAGTTATAAAATGAAAATAGTTAAAATAGTGCCACCTACTGGCAAGCCATTTCCAGGCCTTGTACTTTAACAAACCTCCCAGAGATTTAATCAGATCAACATCATATTCAGTCTAATCTAAAGGCCTTGCCAATGTTAAATTGTGAAGCTTTTGAGTTTTCTTTTGGAGGGCATGTCTGTGGTGTCATGACAAATTCAAAATGAAATGAATCGCACTTTTGAGGCCTAGGGTTGATTGAGGGTCTTTATCCACTATTCGAACAATCCTTCGTTGCAGTCTTTTTTATATATATATATATATATATATATATATATATATATATATATATATATATATATATATTTTGTTGTTGATAAAGAAAACATACTTCCCGTCACACAGCAACAATACCATTCTCATTTTTTGTTATACTTACATATACACACACACACATACATACATACATACATACATACATACATACATACATACATACATACATACATAGTGTAGAAAAGAAAAACAAAATTAAAGAGTACAATCAACTAAACAACCCCTCTCCCCCTCCCACCCCACCCCATTATGGCTAACCAATATCTATATCTGGTTATGTATATATTGTAAAATCCAACAACAGGCACAAAAATTCAAGTGGGAAGTGTCTGTAACACCATAAAATATGAGATAAAGGGTTGCCATTTATATATATAAAAAAACACTTGTCTGTACAACCCCTCATTGTATGCTTTATTTTCTCAAGTTTAAAAAAAAATCATGTCCTTTAGCCACTGGGAGATGGATGGATATTTAGCAGACTTCCAATGCAATAGTAGGGAATGTCTTGCTATTACAGATGTGAAAGCAATAATATCTTTTTGTACAGAGCTTAATGGAACTGAGGCATCAGGAATCCCAAATATAGAAATGAATAGGCAAGGTTTTATATCTACTCTGAGAATAGTGGACATGATAATAAAGAAACCAGTCCAAAAACCATAGAGATCAGGGCAAAAGACAAACATATGGCCAAGATGACAGGGAGAGCCATGGCATTTATCGCACTTGTCCTCTACTTCTGGATATATTACAGAAAGTCTCGACTTAGACAAATGGACCCTATGTAAAACTTTGAATTGGATGAGCCCAAGACAAGCACAAGAAGTGGTAGTGTAACATACCTATAGCACATTCCCAACACTGATTTGTACTCTTAACTCCATTTCCCATTCATCCTTAATTTTGGTACTCGACCTAACGCCAGAATAAAATCATATTTCAGAAATCATTCCTCTCTGATGTGGATTGTTTAAAAACAAGCTTTCCCAAGCCTGTTCAGTAGGCGCAGGGGGGAAATTAGCAAAATATCTAGAAACAAAAGTTTAAATTTGAAAATAACGAAACAGATGCGTCAAAGGGAGGTCATAAGTAGATGACAGATTGGCAAAGCTATCAAAGATGCCATCGGCATACAGATTTGTAAATAGTTTAATGCCCTTGTCATACCACACTGAAAATTTAGAGTCCAAACACGATGAAGGAAATAAGTGGTTGTTGCTTAAAGGACTCAAAGAGGATGCACCTACAAATTTAAAGTCTAAATTGATGATAACCGTCTAAATTGATAACAAATCTTAAGTGTGTTAAGGACAACTTGATTATCAGTATATAGAGAGAATTTTGTAGGTAGAGAAGAATAAAGTAAAGCAGGTCTAGAGGATTCCCTAGAAGATGATAGTTCCAATTTACACCAAGAAGATCCAGGAGATTCAACCCAGTAGCAAAGTTTATGGGTGTGCACAGCCCAGTAATAGAATTGAAAATTGAGTAATGCAAGTCCTCCACCAAGTCTCTGCAATAAAGTTTTACGAACCCTTGGTGGCTTCCCACCCCAAATTAAAGAACAAATTATTTTTATCCAATGAATCTAAAAATTGTTTTGGTAGAAAGAGAGAACTAACTGAAATAAGAAAAGAAGCTTCGGTAACATATTCGTTTTGACAACATTGATCCTGCCAATTAGAGAAAGGGCTTTAACCTTTGAGATAAGGGGAGTGAAATTAGCTGATCCAAGATTAGATAAAGAACGTTTCACGTTGATACCTAGGTATTTAAACCCTGACTGACTGTCGCTTTTCTCCAAATTTAATTTATAACCTGAGACAAAACTGAATGTTTCCAGAACACCTAAGACAGCAGGCATAGAGGCAATAGGATCGGTTACATACAATAACAAATCATCAGCATATAGCGACAATTTGTATTTGACACCGTGTCGGACTGTTCCTTTAAACAAGTGGGAAGATCTTAATATAATAGACAGAGGCTCGATAGTGACAGCAAAAAGCAGAGGGGATAAAGCACAGCCTTGGTGACACCCTCCTCCGAGAGCAAAATAATCAGAATAAATATAATTCGTATGAACCCTGGCTTTAGGGGATGAGTAACGGAGGCGAATCCAAGAAATAAATTTATCCCCGAATCCAAATTTCCTCAAAACTGCAAACAAATTGTCACGAGATGGAGGCTGAGACGGAAGTGCAGGTTGACTTGACTTTCTGCTGGAGCTCTGGAGATGAGACCGCCTTGTGGGTCTCATGCTGGAGCTTTGGGGATGAGACTACCTCGTGGGTCTCATACTGGAGCTCTGGAGATGAGGTTGCCACGTTGACCTCTGGCTGGAGCTCTGCAGGTGAGACCACTTCATGGGTCTCAGGTTGGTGATCTGGGGATGAGGTCACCATGTTGACCTCCAGCTGGAGCTCGGCAAGTGAGACCTCCTCGTGAGTCTCAGGTTGGAGCTCTGGGGCCGAGGTCGCCACGTTGAGCTCGGCAGAGGAGACCACATAGTGGGTCTTAGGCGGGAGCTTTGAGAAGGAGGTCCCCCAGTTTGCCTGTTCATAATAGGTGGTGAACGGCTCGTCAGGTTCATCTCTGATCCTGACCCACATTCCAGGGATTTGTTGAACACCGATAAAAGCAGTGGTGCTAATTTTCCAATAAACGTTTAATTGGAAACCCATCCGGGCCAGAGGCTTTGTTAGATTGCATAGTTTTAATTGAATTTAAAATATCTTCAAGAGAGAGTGGGGAGTCCAGTTGCTTGGCAGTATTAGAATCAATAACAGGGTTACAAAGGTTTTGAAGAAATGTATTCAATTTAGTATTTTCTGCAGGAAATTCAGATTTATAAAATGAAGCGTAAAACGATTTAAAAGTAGCATTAATTTAAATGGGCTCTGTAGTGACAATATTTTAAATGTTTTTATAATATTATCAGTGTATATTATACACTTATATTATAGTAAGTGTATAGGTGACAATATTACAAGAGTTTTTATATTAGAAGTGTTTTATATTATAAGTACAAGTTTTTATATTGTAAGTGTTTTTAATACTAGGTATGGTTGCCATACCTGATATGCCAGTAAAGACTTGGCTTGTCACCATGTTCATAGTGTGAACCACGAGTATGTAACAAGCAGCGTTCTGCCTCTTTAGTTTAAGATTAAATTCTGCTTGTAAGTCGAGACGCTGTTTAAGTAGATCTGGAGAAGGGTTCAATGCATATCTTTGATCAAGGTTACTTATCGCAGATGTGAGTTCATTAAGCCTAGTGGAGTAAGAAATAATCAGCCCTTTGATATAGGATTAAAGTGTCTCCCATAACAATGAATAAGAAGTGGAGTCATTCTGATTAAATAAAAGAGAGTCATCAATAGAAGTTGAAATGAACTTACAGAATTCATTGTTTGCCAAAAGAAGAAAGTTAAATCTCCAAGGTGGTGGGCCACGTTTATAAATTCTTTGATTGAATATCTAAGTTAAGTTGAATATCTAATTGTAGAGGCGCATGGTCAGAAATTACAATGCCCAAATAGTCAGAAGAAACTACACAAGAATTAAGAGTACTGTCTATAAATAAATAAAAAAAATTAAAAAAAATCAATCCTTGAATAGGAATGATGCACCTGGGAGAGGAAAGAACTTTTTAAGAGAAGGGTTACAGGATCTCCATGGATCAACGAGACCATTCTGACCCATAAAATCGGAAAATGTTTGACATAGCAGATTGATTCAGAATACGGGGATTAGACCGATCCAAGTTGAGTAAAAAACACAGTTTAAATCCCCTCCAAAAATCAACAGGTGAGTATTTAAAAAGGGAAGGTTGCTCAACAATCTATTAGCAAATTCCACATCATCAAAGTTTGGAGCATATGCATTTACCAACAAAAACTGTCTTTTAGGGTATTAGGATACCAGCAACTATAATATATGTACAATTCACATCAGCAATAATGTTAGTGGATGAAAACTGTGACTTTTTGCCAATTAAAATAGCGACCCCTCTTGCCTTCGAATTGAAGTTCGAGTGGAAGTTTTGTCTCACCCAAGGGCAGTGTAGCCTATGATGATCTTTAATACGTAGGTGCGTCTCCTGTAAACTAAGCTGAACTAACCAAAAAATAGTACCAAAAAAAAAAGTTCCAGTAAGAGAAAAGGCCCCTACTGATTTCAAGTGCTACCTTCCTGAGAAGGGAACGAGATGTTGCATTTAGCATAACAGTACGGGAACGCCTTGCGTGCGTGACCGGTATCTGAAGCTTGTGTAAAATCATGCCTCTACTTATAGGCCTGCCATGATCAGGTGATATGGCAATTAAGCACGTCGCATGATATATATATATATATATATATATATGGCACCTGTGAACCACGCCGCCAGCCTCCAGGGCATACCAGGGCAGGCCTGTGAATTGCGTCTTCGCTTCAGATAATAATCTGAAGGGAAGACGCAATTCACAGGCCTGCCCTGGTATGACAGTGCTATGCAACGTCTCATTCCCTTCTCACGGAACAGGGTCACATGCGTAACCCCGATGTTCCCTTTTAAAGGGAACTTCGACGTTGCATTTAGCATAACAGTATGGGAACGGGAATACCCACTCAGTCATACCGAGGGTATGGCCTGTTCAAAAATACCCAAGCCCGAGGGTCACTGCAAGACACTCGAGCCCAGGGTGGAATGAATATCCAGGCTGTAATAACGAATGAATGTGTGTGGCGTAGACCACCCTGCAGCCGCACACACATCCTGCAAGGATACTCCTTTGGACAAAGCCTTCGAGGAGATGACCGCCCTAGTGGAATGCGCTCTTATGCCCAGAGGTGTGGCGAGACCGCGCGCCTCGTAAGCCATAGAGATTGCTTCCATTATGCAATTTGAGATGCGCTGCTTTGACACAGCATCATCTTTACTGTCGCTGCCAAAGCAGACCAGCAGCTGCTCCGAGTTATGCCACTGGCCGGAGCGGTGGACGTAAGTACAGAGAGCTCTTACTGGACACCGCAGATGCATCCTCTCTTGTTCCAGTGTGAGGAATGGAGGAGGGAAGAAGGCCTGCAACACCACAGGGTGGGCAGCCTATGTAGGCATGTTAGAAATATAATCCAGCCTGGTATACAGGAAGGCCTTGGCTAATCCAGGGGCAAAGTCAAGGCAGGAAGGGGCAAGAGAGAAAGTTTGTAGATCTCCCACTCGATTGAGAGATGTCAGGGCCAGCAAAAGAGCTACCTTTACAGTCAGAAGCTTCTCAGAGGTTGACTCTAAGGGCTCAAATGGGGCCCCTGACAGACCTTCCAGGACCACAGAAGGTCCCAGGAAGGTATGCGCGGCCTGCAGATGGGCCTCAGCCGCCTGAGACCACACATAAACCTCAAAGTTAGAGATTGTTGCCCCACAGAGGGTCCATCAACAGGGGCGTGGCTGGCCAAAATGGCAGCCACGTAAACCCTGATTGTAGAGGGAGCCCACCCCACTAAGAAATGTTCTTGTAAAAACTCCAGGTCTGTAGCTATTGCGCAGTTGGAAACTCCCAAGGAGTGCCATCTTGTAGGGATATTATCTCTCAGAACCATATTCGAGCTGGCCAATAAGGTGCTACTAGCATCAGACATAGACTGTCTTGGCGGACTCTCACTAGAACTTGTGGGAGCAGAGCGATGGGAGGAACAGCTTACAGATGTGACCTTGGCCACATGTGCACCGTGGCGTCCAGCCCTAATTGTGCGGGAGGAGTGAGGGCGAACCACAGCGGGCCATGTGTTATCTCCTCGGAGGCGAACACATGCCATCCCGCTTGGCCGAACCGCGCCGTATGGACTCCAACACTTGTGGATGGAGCCACCCTGCTCCAGATGAGGGCTGCACCAGAGACCGTGAGCTGGACAGCTGTCTAAGACTGTACTCCAGCCCATGAGGGAGGTGTCTCTCATTAACGTCTTGGGCTAAGGAGACACCCCTAGAGTGTGACCCAAGGTTAGAAACCGAGGACACTCAAATTCTCAGAGCACGTAGGCATCGCCACATGACACTGATTATTCTCAGAGGTTTCGTCCTTTGTCGAAACCCCCAACTTCTCAGCCACCACTGAACGGTCTCCTGTGCAATAGACCTATAAACACCAATAGTCTCCCAAGATCCAGCTTTACCTTGCTCAGTGTTGATAGGATTGACCCTACGCATGTTGGGGATAGACACGCCCTCATCGTAGTAGAATCCTTATAACCCCTAGAAAACTTGTCCACTGCACTGGGGAAAGCGTACTTTTCTGAGATTCAACCTGAGCCCCAAGCGCTTCATGTGGGCGAGAACAACATCTCGATGCTGAACCACCAGTTCCCTGGATCGTGCTAGAATTAACCAGTCGTACACAGATGCCCTGGAGTCACAATGGAGCCAGTGTGACATCCATGCACATGTGAAGGTGCGAGGGGATAAAGCTAGCGATATTTCTATGTGGAAATATGTACCTTTTAGATCTATCACCACAAACCAGACCTCGAACTGAATCTGTGGCACGGTAAGTTTGAGCGTCAGCATCTTGAACCTGTATGTCCGAAGAGTACGGTTCAGATGACGCAGATCTCAAATTGGCCGCATACTCCCACCTTTTTGTGGACCAGGAAATATTGGCTGTAAAAATCTCCCTCCCTTAGGGAATGGGGTACATGTTCTATGGCCCCATTGTCCAAAAGGGAACTTACTTCCTGCGCTAACGTTGGGCTCTGGTCTGTGCTGACTACTGTGGTGAGCACACCTCTGAAGCGGGGTCAGGGGGGACGAGCTATAAGCTGGACCCCTTTTCTACGGTAGACAGAACCCATGGAGACACATTTGGCAGTAGTTTCCACGCTGCCCGATGGACTTTTTGTGATATTAACTATTCCACATTATATTGGAGGGAAAGCATCAAATTTTCGTTGCCCTGTGACAGCTCGCTGACCAGCGAACACTGAAAACTTGGGGACCGCCTTGGCTAGGGGAGGTCCTACAGTAGCACTGGGGGCTACCTGCCCTAACAACCTCATGTCCCCTGATACGTCCCTCCACGGCCCCTCAGCACTGCTCTTCTTTGCCTGCTTGGCCTTTATGACCATTCTCAGATCAGGCCTAGTAGCAGACTGTGGCCGCCCAGTTCCCCTGGCTGTCTGCGGGGGTTGGCGGGCTGCCATTCTCGCCTTCTGTGTCTCCCTCGCACTAGTGCTGTCCCGCTGGCTCCACTCGTGGTTGCCCAGGTGAGCTCGAGACAACAGAGAAGGAACTGGCTTTTTTGAATGCTGCCATATGTCGAGCTCACTCAGCAGGTCTGCTTGGTAGGCCTGCGGCACTGTCATTGTCTGCAGTTACCCACAAGCAAGACTACTACTGCATAGGCTTGCCCACCCATGCCTCGTCAGCCTTATACGGTGTCTGCGATGCAAAGCCGGCCCCCCTAATTACCTGCCGTCGATGGAGAGAGGTAGCTCGCAAGCGCCTCCGCCACCTTCAGTATAGCTAAATAGCCATGCCATTCATTCCCCACAATGGCCGAATAATCCAACATCGTGGGATAATCCAACACCCCCCCCCCTTTGGCTTTCCATAGCCGAAGGAGGAGTCGCAACGCGACCTCCAAAATCCAGCAAAGAGCCGAACCCGGAAGACAGAGCAAGAGATAGAGCAGCGCTCGTCTCCGGCTCCTCTTCCAGATCCATAAGAGATCCACAGAACCTGAGACGGCTAGCTGCCTTGGCAGCGGCCGGCCCAGATCCACGAGGCTTTGAAACCCAACTCGCTTCGGCTTCCGGGAAGAGCGTGAGTTGCGAACGGAGCTGCTTAATGTAGACATTACCATGTGCAGCCTCTCGGGGCTGCCATCGCATCTCCTAAATACTTCACACAGAAAGTGTGCGCTATTCCCCGTGATGAAACGGGAGCAGGTGAATTCTTTCTCGCTCATTACTTCACTCTCTTTTCTTTTCTTTTTTTTTTCTAAAAAAGGGATAGAAAAGTTTAGAGATTTTGAGAAAATATAGAGTAGAAATGAAGCATTTTTTGTCACACAAACAACAGACATGCAGTCTCGCTGCAGATAAATAAGGCTGGCAGCGTGGTTCATATGTGCCATATATATATATATATATATATATATATCTCATGCGACACGCTTAATTGCCACGTCACCCGATCATGGCAGGCCTATAAGTAGAGGCATGATTTTACACAAGCTTCAGATACCGGTCACGCGTATCCCATACTGTTAGGCTAAATGCAACGTCGCAGTTCCCTTTGAAAGGGAACAGTATGCACACAATAACAAATATAATTTATTATCTTTTAAAGACTTGTTACAAATTAGACAAAATACAGATAATTATAATGTAAGAGTGTAACACGTAAGGCTGAGTAAAAAATACTAATAAATTTAAACAAACAGAAACACTAACCTAGTCAGAGCATCAAAACAGAGAACCACATTATTACAGAGGTAGATTTAAGAGGAGTAAGTCCACAAAATCTAGGAGAAGTAATGCAACAGTAATATTTTAATTGTAAATCAGAACACTGTAGAACTGGAAGGACGAGTGCAAAAAAAAAAGGAGAGTGAAAAAGATGCCGCTGTCATAGGTGATGCAGCCCACCCAGAATTTGACATAGTACCCTGCTTCTTTTGCTGAAACAAAGTCCTTGTGAACACCTTTATAAGTAATGCAAAGCCGTACTGGGTGAAGTATTCCCTAGCGAGTGCTCTCAATGCCACGAAGTTGACGCCTAGCCTCGTTAAAAGTGGCCCGAGCCCGAGCTGTGTGGTCCGGGAAGACCGAAATAGTCAAATCCCTCACTTTAATTTTTGTAGCCTTGAGATTGTCCATGCTTTTCCAGAATTTTAGTTCTCAAATCCCCAGACAACTCTTTGCTCGTCTTTCTTTTGTCCATGCTCAGTGTGGTACACACAACCCAAAGGTTGAGTTAACTTTTCTCCATTTTAGCTGGTTGCAAATGTGATTTCTATATTTCCAGCACCTGTGTATTTCTACAGGTGAGTTTAATTACAAATTAAAGGAGAAATAATTTTGCCCAGTCCATTTTTGGAGCTCTGTGTGGAATGTCTCAGTTTTGGCTTTTTTTTTTCCCTATGCTTTTTTGTGTTGTTCCATTGCAAACAAGAGAAATAAACAGAAGAATACCATAGCATTTGTAATTGCAACAGTCCATCAAGGTATCGATGCCACAGTTTGGTGCATGCAGTCAGACGAAGAATACATCTGAGTCAGTCACAGGCGATCCACACTCCAATCCAAAGGGGGTGTGTGCAGTAATGCAAGGCTGTATGATAAGAACCACAACATGAAAAGAAGAGACCATCCATGCAGCAACCCAAAACAAGAATGGTGAGTTCAGTTGGCACACCAAGCTCGAAGACCCACCTGCTTGTTTAAAATCAGCAGTGTGGGAAAGTTTTGGGTTCCTACAGTGAACTACAGCAGTAGTGGAGACCGAGTGGTAGTTAGGGCAAGGACTGTGTGTCTTCGTTGTAATGCAGCTGTACGGTATGTGAGTGGAAATACGTCCAACATGCTAACACGTATCAGACGACATTGTCCAGAGTTGCCAACCACCTGAACTAGGTAGAAAAAGACAACAGGAGTGCAAAAATCTATCCCTGCAGCTTATCCAGCTTTAACCAGCCTCTAGATGAGAGAGCAGACAGGGCCCTTACTGAGTCATTATCGAGTCAGTTGGCATTTATTATTTATTTTGTAGTATTTTCATTAAAAAAATAGCTTTCAGTTTTGGCATTTATGGAACCTTTTTGTTTGACATCAGCCATTGGCAACATAAAAATATGGCCTATGGGACACTATGTTCGCAGTTTAAATTTTACTCAATAATACAGCACAGTATGAAAGGTTTGTTTATTTTTAATAATGAAATTTCCGAAGTGAAGTTGGCAAATACTATCTGGCTGTACCTGGCCTGCTACCTCAGTACCTCCTTACTAGCAAGGGTGATTTGTTTTTCTGTCTTTTTGGGAGGGTTAGGCTTAAGTTTTGAATGTTTAAATATAGTTTATGTGGAACAAATTGTAACACCCCTTCTCATAATGCACAGCTTTTATTTTTCATTATTCTATTTATTTTGTACTTTTATAACACAAGAGATGCTTTTCAGTTTTGTAGCTGATTGTGACCAAATACCTTTTGTGTTTTATGAGCCCTACAAAAAATGGCTTATGTTTACTGCTTAATACACTAAAGTACTATACCAATTACCTCAGGGGGAACTAAATGCAGCTAGGTCACACAAACTAATCAACTCAAAATAAATGAAAAGAAACATAACACACATGGGATTCTTTTTTTTTTCCTGTTGTACCAAACTTGTATTGAACCGTGTCCCCAAAACCGAGGTACATACCAAACCATGACTTGTGTGTAATAATAAAATCTCACTTTCACTGCACCTTATGGTTTCTGTTACACACTGCCTTTAAACTTATTATTTCACTTATGTTTACTTTTATCGTACCATTTTAATCAGACATTGCAGATCACCGCTTCTATATGTCGAGTGAGGAGCAATGCGGCCTCCTTACTAATAGATCACTTTTGTTATATTAAACTACAGAATTGACACTGCAAGTGCGCAAATACAATGACAATAAACCTGATTTACACTGAACCTCCTAAGCAACTCACACCAGTTTCCCCTTGCAGTACATGTAGCATTTTGGATATAAACATAAATTTGTGTAATCACTGTCGTGCTTCTGTGCTACTCAACCTCCACTTTGTAAAGTTTGCAGGTTACAGTCTTCTACACTACATTTAATATAAAATGCTCCCATGCCTTAGAGGGCTTGGGTCGCACTTTTTTCCGCTATGCCTTGACAATTATGCCTCCATCTAATGGTGACTGAGGTAATGTTGGGCATAAAATGTAACATTGACTGGGTATTCTGCTAAACCCACCAACATCCCAGAGTTGAAGTTGTTCTGTACTGAAATTCCTCAAAGCCGATATCCAGGACTGATCAACAGTTACCAGAAATGTTTAGTTGCAGTTATTGCTGCACAAAGGGGTCACACCAGATAAAGCAAAGGTTCACATACTTTTGCTACTCACAGATATGTAATATTGGATAATTTTCCTCAATAAATAAATGACCAAGTACTATATTTTGTCTCATTTGTTTAATTGGGTTCTCTTTGTCTACTTTTTCTTTTTTATCGAGGTTTCTTTATTAACATTTTTCAAATTAAACATACAACACCAACCAAACAGACAGAACAACCCCCCCCCCCCCCCCCCCCCGTGCCAGACACAGAACATACATATTACATATTATAAAGCCAGAGCACCATAGAAGAGAGCAAAAGAAACAAAATTATAAGCAATGATCACATAACAATACTGTCAGCATCCACGTCTCTGACAAAGAACAGAAAAGGTTGCCAGATTCTGTAAAATTTCCCAGTTGCCCCCCTGACAGTGTACCTAATCTTTTCCAACTTAAGACAAGACATGACTTCCCTGATCCAATGACCATACACTGGTGGAGCAGGATCCTTCCCTCTAAACAATATTAATCTCCTGGCCAGGAGAGTGCAGACGGACAACATGCTGGTCTCGAACCATCTAAAAGGAGTATTCTCCGGGGTCACCCCAAACATCGCAATAAGAGGGGACGGCTGTACTACTCTTCCCAATATCTTAGTAAAGGTCTCAAATATAGATTGCCAGAATGTGTACAGCTTTGGACGTGTCCAGAACATATGCAACAGAGTGGCTGGGGCCTGTCTGCATCGATCACATGTGGGATCTATGTCGGAATTAATCTTCGAGAGTCTAGCTTTGGACCAATGCAGACGGTGAACAATTTTAAATTGGACAACCGCATGTCTGAGACATATGGAGGAGGAGAAAATCCCCTGGATTACCTTGCACCAATCAGCATCAGAAATTGATTCGCCGAAGTCCGCCTCCCACTTATTCTTAAGGAGATCTAGGGATGACAAATCATGTATGCTGAGTAGGTCATAGATAACCCTTATTGTCTGCTTCCTGGCCAGTTTACAGTTAAAAATAGCATCTAATTGTGAATTGGAAGGGCACAACGGGAAGGTGTCCAAATTTAAGGCCACAAAGCTTCTAAACTGCAAATATTTATAAAAATGCCATCTGGGAATGTCATGTTTCTGCATGAGCTGCTCGAATGAGAGAAAAACGCCCTCAAAATAGAGATCAGAGAATAAGACAGCTCCCTTTCTAGACCAAGTAACGAAAGTCTTATCCAACAAAGATGGGAGAAACAGATGATTATTTCCAATTGGCCCCATGAGAGACAAGTGCCCAAGAGAGAAAGAACTTCTAAACTGATTCCAAATTTTGATTGCGTGTACAACAACTGGATTAGAGATAAAGCTAGACAGGGGTTGTGCGAATGGTAATTTAGCACACAGTAGGGCCGCCGGGGAGATGGACGCCCCCTCCATAAGTTTCTATACAGGGGCTGCCACACTCTTCCCCCATCCAGTACAACAATGATCTTATATTAACTGCCCAGTAGTAGTACATGAAGTTTGGGAGTGCCATCCCTCCCTTCACTCGAGGTCTCTGCAATATATGCCTTTTGATCCGTGGTGGCTTTTTGTTCCAGATAAAGGCTGATATCTGATTGTTCAGTTTTGAAAAGAAGGATTTTGTAAGAAACATTGGGAAACACTGAAAAGCATATAAAAATTTAGGTGGCACATTCATCTTTATAGTATTGATTCTGCCCCCCAGGGAGAGAGGCAGGGGATCCCACCGCTCAATATCTTGGTTCAGATTAGATAACAGGGGCTGATAATTCGCAAGGTATAGGTCTGTATAACTATGTGTAACCCACACCCCGAGATACCTGAATTTCTTTAGACTATTTTTGAAAGTGAATGAGTCCAGTGGTACCTGGAGTGCCCCCTCCCCAACAGGCATCAGTTCACTTTTTTGAATATTGACCTTATATTTGAATGTAGCCCGATATTCTACCAAAAACCTCGAGTAGGGTCATCAGTTCAGGGTGACTCTCGAGGGGCTGTGAAATGAACAATAGCATGTCGTCTGCGTACAAAGAAACTCTATCCCCGCACGCCGGTCCCCCTAATGTCAGCATTCTGTCTTAGCGCCACAGCAAGTGGCTCCATTGCAATGGCAAATAGCAGTGGTGATAGAGGACATCCCTGTCTTGTACCCTGCTGGAGCTCGAAGTAGGTGGACAAATTATTATTAGCGCGAACAGTAGTCCTGGGAGACGTGTATATAGAAGTTTGATCCATGATATGAACCCGGGACCAAACCCAAACCTCTCCAGCGCACTGAAACGATAACCCCACCCCACCTGGTCAAATGCCTTTTCAGCATCAAGTGAAAGCACCACTTCAGGGGTACCGGGGGGGGCTATAAAGGATATTGAAAAGGCATCTGATGTTGAAAAAAGAGTATCGATTCCTAATAAAACCTGTTTGGTCCGGTGATATAATGGATGGGAGAACTCCCTCCAAGCGACGTGCCAGAGTTTTAGCAAGGATTTTAACATTGCTATTTAGTAAAGAGATTGGCCGGTAAGCGCTGCACTCGAGGGCTTTTGTCTTTCTTAAGGAGTAAGGAGATAACTGCTTCACACATAGTAGATGGCAGGGCTCTCAAGGAGATCGACCCCTTGAAAACCGACAATAAGAAAGAGGAGAGTTGCCTTGAAAACTTTTTATGGAAATCGTTCGGATAACCATCCGGTCCCGGGGACTTGCCGCTTTGCATAGAGCCAATCGCCGATGCTATCTCCCCAACTGAGAGGTCCTCCTCTAACCCTGCTGCTTCCCCTGGATCTAAGGACGGAACATGCAGAGTCTTAAAAAAGTCTTCCAATGCAGAAGGGTCTACAGATGGGCCGGAGCTGTATAGTGACATATAAAAAGCTTGAAAACTGGAGTTAAACTTGTGATTATCTGTGCATTTTGAGCCCTACTCATCATATATTTCATAGATGATCAGATTAGCAGTTCCCTGTCTTAGTTGGTGGGCGAGAATCCGTCCAGCCTTCTCCCCATGCTCATAAAACCCATATCGTGATTTGAAGATAAGAAACGCAGCCTGTTTCGTCGATAAAAGGTCAAACTCTGTCTGCAGTGACAAATGCCTCTTCATAAAATCTGCAGAAGGTAGTTGGCTATGTGCCCTATCCAGCTCAAGTATCTCTTCCGCCAGTTCTTTAAGTCGAGCCATGTTCACTCTCTTCTGATTAGCACAGTATGAGATGACCTGACCTCGTAAATATGCCTTCAGTGACTCCCAAATCGTCAAGGAGGACATTCCAGGTGTTTGATTAATATCCAAAAAAAAAACAAAAACGAAATTTCACATGCAATAAAACTAGTAAAAACATCATCCAACAGGAGCAGAGGATTGAGTCTCCAAGGGCGGTGATTGGATTGTGTAACCTGGATGCGCATTCTCATAGTCAAGGGGCAGTGATCTGAAATAACTATGAGTCCATAATCACATCTGTCTATGAGGGGAAGCATTCTTTTGTCCAAAAAGAAATAGTCTATACAGGAATATGTATTATGAACTGAGGAGAAAAAGGAGTAACTCCTGGAAGCAGGGTTGCAAAAACTCCGTACGACTCGAGGAAGAGCTGGATAGAACGCGCCGTCCTCGACAGGGATGAGGATCTAGGTGAGCTACGATCCAACACGGGGGAAAGTGTACAGTTCATGTCACCGCCGAGAATAAGGTAATGCGATGACATATTCGGTAGGCGTGAAAAATTTTTTGTGAAGAACATTGAATCATCCCAGTTTGTTGCATAAACACTGGCCAAAATGACCGGAAAAGTATACATTTGCCCAACGACAATAACATAGCGCCCAGCGGGGTCAGCTTGCACACTTGTCATCGTAAATGGTGTATTACTATCAATTAATATAGCTGCCCCCTTAGCCTTCGAATGAAAATTTAAATGAAATATCTGTCCTGACCACTCCCCTCCCAATCTAGCATGGTCTAATGACCATAGATGCGTCTCCTGAAGAAATGCAATATTTATATTAAGCCGTTTCAGATGTGTAAATACCTTCTTCCGCTTCAAAGGATGATTAAGCACCTTAACATTCCAGCTCACGAAATTAGCCATACTAACATCCGATCCTCTGGGAATACTGAAATCAGTCATAATGAGAGAAGAAAAAAATAGGTTAGATGTCTGAGCCCTGCAGGGAAACTAGAATGACCGCAGATGGGCCACAACACAGATGTCTGGCAAATTAAACACAATAAATGACAAAGTCTGGCGCACCCTCCCCTTAACCCCACCCCCACCCCACCCCCACAGCACCTACAGGAACAGGGTGCTCACCATACCCACCCAAAACAAATCCGCACATTCAGTGCTTGTGTATGGGAACTCTATAGAGCCACAGCCCAAGCTCCCACCGAACCCCTGGTATGAAAAGTAAATTGAAAAAGTGCATCCTATCACAGTGTAGAAGCATACACCCTATCATAGCATATATAACAGAAAATAAGTCGGCGGAGTTGACCATCTTCCTTGTTATAGTAGAAGTCTGATCGAACAGTTATCATCCAGTCAGAGTTCAGAGACGATGAATTAGCCGGGGCAACGTTACTCACTCAGCCCTCTACAGTAGTAATGATATTCTTCTTGACATAACTCATCGCTTTGCTTGCATCTATGAACTCTTTTTCTTCTCCGTAGAACGTAATACGGAGACGGGCCAGAAACAGGATGCCATACCGAACCCCCTGCCGGTTACAGAGCAACTTCCTGACCTCATTGAAGGCCGCCCTGGCCTTAGCGACACTCGCGGTATAATCCGGAAAGATAGCAATCGTCTCACCGTTACGCCGGAGCGGAGCTCGAGAGCGCACCCAGCTCAGTACCTCAACGCAATCCTGGTAGTAGTGGAGTTTGGCTATGATGGCGCGTGGTTTCCCATCCTTCCTCACAGGACCCAGGCTTCTATGAGAGCGGTCCACAAGCACATCTCTATCCAGCTGTAGTATTTCTCTCAGTAGCTCCGAGACCGATGTTGTGGAGCTGGATCCATTTGCTTCCACCACCCCCAGAATTCTGATATTACATCTCCTCAGTCTGCCCTCCATGTCCTCACAGTTGTTTCTGAGTCCACTCACCTCCACTGCCAGGTCCTTCACCGTAGTTTGTAAGACTGCCACTTTGTCCGACCAGGTTGTTAGCCCGCCTTCAACCTCTTTAATTGCGGCTTTCATCTGGTCAATTTCGGAGTGAATTGCGGCCGAATTGTTCTGTATTTCAGCTTTCACTGCTTGCAACTTGCTCTTAAGAAAGTTGAAACCTTCAGCAACTGCACTTTTCAGCTCAGTTTTTATCACCACAGCAATGTCAGCTCTAAGTGAAAGTAGGATATCCGTCTTCAGCAATTCAGCGTCTGACTGCTGGCTTTTCAGCGGGGGCGGGGGCTCTGAACCCGGAGAGGCAGCAGAACTCACGGCCGAGGTGGTGCTGGGCCTAGATTTGGTTGACTCTGTGAATTTATACTACCACAAGTTTGCCGCCATCTTCACGCAAATATACGCACAATCAAATTAAGAAAGTGTGTTAGAAACAGGGTTTGCTAGTATTTAACTATGAAAAAACAATTATTAACTTAAAAAACATAAGTTCGACGGGAGCTCAAACGAAACCCGACCTACTCCATTTCCCGCTCGACAGTGCCCCTCCTCTTTGTCTACTTTTAGGACTTGGACGATGTTTTAGGTCATATTTATGCAGAATTTTTTTTAATTCTAAAGGTTTCACAAACTTTCAAGCACCACTGTATGAACTATCTATTATATATGTAAAAGTATTATATAATAGTATGAACTAATGTTATCCTACATTGAGAGCAGGCATGAAGAGGCGGAATTTAAAAAGAGCTGTTTTTACGATATCATTTCAGTCATGATTAAATTAGAATAATTATGCTTGTACTAAAATGTAAATTAGGTCTGTGAAAGCTAAATTGCTAAAACTCATTTAAGATTGTCACCTAATTGTATAGTACATGGTTAAAAAAAACAAACCCAACAACTGCCCAATCATAGTTTGGCACATGGCTCAGGAAAGCCATGATATTGAGGCATGATATCTCTTGTTAATGTTTTTTGCATATGTTTTAATTCTTTATTTCAAACTTAATAATATGTGTAGTTTGAGAGACATGACAGCTCTCCAAATTTCCTAAACAGAGTATAAGAAACCTTTTTTTGACTTGGACTAGACTCAAAGTTTCTTTTAAATTTTAATGGACCAACATACATATATTGTTATACTGATTTAATCCCCCCCCCCCCCTTTTTTATTTTTATTTATTTATTTATTTTTAAACTTTTTAGCATTGAGATTTAGTTATATGTACTCTATGTAAATGTATGTAATATGATTCTTGACATTTTGCATGCATCATCAGTAGATAATACTGGCCAGAATTGTGTTAAAGAAAATTGATAAATTGACTAAAAATGGCAGTATAGACTTTGAATGCTGATGTTATATATTTTTTGGTAATCAAAGCTGTAATTTTGTTTTTGCAATTGCTTTATTTAAAGGAGAAATATATATTTGTTTGCTTGCCTTGTTCTCTCTTCTAGGAAGGGGATACTTGAGGAGTACAGTGAAATTACTAGTCTCTTAACAGATGAAATAGTGAAGGTCCACAAAGAAATACACACCTCTGTTGATCAAATCGATCCTGTATCTGAGTATGACAACTTCATTGAAGTGTACAGGTATGTGAAAGGACTCACAAATACAAAGCCTAGCTAATGTTCATTAACTTATTATTATTATTATTATTATTATTATTATTATTATTATTATTATTATTATTATTTTTCCTAGGTCACCTGAAACCAACGAACCTAATGTAGAATTTGATATCTCACTATTAGAGGAAACCGAGAATCTTCAGGCCAATGAGATTCTATGGAATAATTTGACAGCAGACAATTTACAAGCAATGTGAGTTCAGGTGTCTTCTCATTTTTAGACTGAAAAGGTTTAAGGCATGAATTATGGCCAAGCACAGTTTTTTGTTGTTTTTTGTTTTTTTTTTTTGTTTGTTTTTTTAGCAACAAAATCCTTTTTCTCTTCCTAAATATCCTTTGCATCTTTAAAGAGATTGTTGTGGAGATTGAGGTTGCTATGGAGGTGTGCATTGGGACTTGCAATTTCATGGGATTTTTAGGACCTAATGAAAAGTTGAGGCTGTGGGAGCTTTTGTACTTTTATGTGGACAATCAGAAATAAAGATTGCAAAACAAGGAGAAATTGCACATAGCTGATGTAAATGTAAACTTTAATAATAGCATTTCTCCAGCCTTTCACCTTGTATGACATTGATCATATGACCAAGGTTTTTAAATTTGTGGGGATAAGGATCACCTATATGAGCTTGGCTCAGTTTACTGGTACTCTAAGCAATTTTTTTGTGATAATGCATAATTTCAAATGAAAGTAAACTGGCTTTTCACTAGATAAACTTAAATTTGGTATGGCTGCTCCTGGTTTATTATAAAGTGTTGACTGGAAAATCGTGCAGGTTGGAACAAAATAAAT
This sequence comes from Ictalurus punctatus, assembly GCF_001660625.3. NCBI lineage: Eukaryota > Metazoa > Chordata > Actinopteri > Siluriformes > Ictaluridae > Ictalurus > Ictalurus punctatus. The sequence continues at coordinate 8,319,066 of NC_030443.2, read as the reverse complement.
TATAGCAAAATGGGCAGGAGATGGTCGGAGTATGCGCGCCTGTAGATGGTAGACAGTAGGTTGAGTCAAGACTTTTGAGACTGGCTGGGTGAAGTTTCTCCCTTAAGGAGCAGAATATAGTTTGTAGCTAGATGTCTAAAAATGTTGGAAAGCCTAGCAAAATGTATGAATAGAAATATGTGTTCATAAATTAACCATGGTCGGCTTTAATCCCTTGTTGGAGTACGGTATCAATGCATATTTGTATTGTGACTTTTTTAAAGGCTAAAGTCTACAACAGAGGAGCTTGTCTTGACCCAAAAGAGTCTACACAGTAAAGAGGACCTTATGGTAGACCTGCAGAGCAAAATTGAGGAGTATGCCAGAAGTTGCGAGAAGAAATCAGAGTACGTAGACCATATCTTACACCTGTAATTTGGACCACATTCTGCTTCAGCTTTTTGGGAAACATCAAATTTTTATTGCATGTTGACTGTCCTTATAATAAGTTAAAATACGGTGAGTGGTAAGTAATTATGTATTGTGTTCTCACCTGTGACCCGTCTTGTGTCTTGCAAACATTACAATGAAATGTTCTTAAGCTATTAAAACAGCATACATCGGATATGTAAGTAAACAGGTCATGGAGATGCCATCAAGTTATAGCTGAGGGCATGCATTCCTTTATTACTCTTTCTCACTCACTCTTAATATTGATTAATTGAGTAAGGATTTACCCTTGTTTATATTGTACATTATCCCCCTGAATGAAATCAGACTTCAGCACCTATATTCCATCCTTATTTTTACAGACTTTGAGAGATACCAGCACTGCATAGTACTGAAACTAATAATACTAGCCAATTTTCACAGGTAATTTCAAAACAGTGGAATGAATAGCCCGACTTGTTTCACACTGCAGATTCTCACACAACCTTCTGAGATTATTTACATAGTGATGCTGAAACAGTGTTGTATTTGTCTATAAGGCTGTGGTGTTTTAAATGCTATAGCTACTTTTAAATTATGCTGTACAGTATGTACTTGGTCTGCATTGTGACTAATGTTAGTATACATTTCAACATTTGTGCTTAGTTGTGGCTCTCATATTCTGCTTAAATTGTAAGTCACTTTACATAAAAAATGTTAAATAAATTTAAAAAAAGTAATAAGTGTACACAAAGCCTTGCATGTTCAAGTATTGTCTCTCTTTTAGTAAGGTGCTGTTGCTGAGTCAGAAGCAGTCTCTGGAGGAACTAAAACAGATGGTGCAGCTCCTGCGCTGCTCAGAAGCCAAACTGAGCTCCCAGAAGGAGATGCTTGAGCACAAAATGCAGGAGAATGAGGGCAAGGAACCTCCAACCGTGGTCAATTATGAGGAGGATGCACGATCCGTCAACTCAATGGTCTTTCTAAAAATTAGTTTTTAGCTCTTTGTTAATTTCATTAATACATTAGATATTTGGGAGCAAATAATCTCTAATAATTACTTCCAATATGTAGCATTAACTAATACTGACTGTCTTCCCGTTGCTCAATATAAAATATTTTGGTCTCCATCGATGCATTTTCAGTTTGAATTGTTGTAACAGTAATTGTAATTCTCCCTGTAATTCTCTGCCTGTAAGATGACTCTTGATTACATACAGTACATAACACTAGGTCTGTCACAATAATTACTTTATTGACTTATTGTACGATTTGTAGACATGGCCTCAATACTTTTAGCTGACCTTGTTATTACCCATTGTGTTTACATGCCTGTTTGTTTACATATGAATGAATGTCACCATGTCATGTTCGGCAAGTAGAGGTGGATGCAAATGCAGTTTTAAGCATTTTATTTGAGAGAGGTGCAAACAAGGGATTATCTAAAATACAAAAACGTGAAAATGAACCTAGATCATTAACTTGGAGAAAACCAACATGAAACAAAAGGCTCTGCAAAGTCAAGCAACAAAATGCTGAACTGCACACGGTGCGAGGGGGGGGTTTCTAACTATTTTTTGATCATTTTAACTATTCACACTGCTTCTTATTCCTCTCATCTGCTCTAGGGCTATCAAATTAAAATTCAAACTTCAAATATTTATCAAATTTAAGATACAAATGCACATTTGAATGCAAAAACTGTATTCGAGTTTAAGAAGTGTAGCAAGCACTAGTACCAATTTTAATTAAAACATATTTTTGACAAAACGACATGCAAGATATTAAAAATGCACTAACAATGTTTTTTGAAGAAGAAAAATCTAGAAAACTTTTATTTTTATACAACTGAGCAGTTAAGGGTTAACCTTACTCAGGGCCCATTTCACGGATTTGAACCCATGACCTTCCGATCAAAAGACTTAACCACTGTCGTCATATGTGTATAGGAAAGAATAGTTCTAGTGTATAAATAATCCAGTTATACTCAATAATGTTGGAGATAAGGATTGAGCAGTTTATGCTGCATGAGCTGAAGCTGAACAGTAAATGAACACCAGTAAACTGAAGCACTTTACTAGCGGGTTAATTAACTCACCCAAATGCATCCTATACACTGAGATTAATCAGACATATACACAACATAAAAGTAATATTACAAGTTGCTTCTGCACAAAATGGCTCATTTGCACAAGTGAACTTAAACTTAAGTAGGGCGTTAAGTAAGTCATGTGAATACACTCTTTGCATAACTAAAAACTATTATCTTTTGTGCACTAAAACACAGAAAAAACGAAAGAATTCACAATATTGTATTACAGTAGTGTAACATTACAATGTTATTATTTCAGGAGATCAGGTTTTCACAACAAGGGCAGTTTTCACATGTTTTTGTTGATGCATGTTTAAGTTAATATGTAAAATGTGTGAATATTTGCTTTCATTTTTGCATTTTCTTGTCAACAAAAAATGCTGTTGGCTAAAATTAATAAGTATGACGGTGAAATACTGAGTAAATTTAAAGGATACTTTCATCAGAAAACAGCAACTATGCATTTAGATTATCATTATATTGGTGGCATATGGTCTTAATATTCCATCGTCCAACAAACGTACTTATTGTGACAGGCCTACATGCCACACCATAACACACAATAGGAAATAAACTTCCACTTTTTTAGTATTCTGTCAATATGTGATGATGTGTGATACTGCATGGCAACATATTACAGTTTTCAAGGTTGAATGTATACATTGTAGTGAAGTCTTTTTTTTTTTTTTTTTTTTTTAAATAATTTACCAGGACAAAAGCAAAGACAGAATATCAAAGTTTGACACTCTCCGCCACTCTATTGCTGGCATTATCCGTTCACCAAAGTCTGTACTGGGCTCATCCTCAGTAAGTACTATGACTTGTCCTTTAGCAATTTCAGTTTCTGACTGCAAGTTGAATACAGCGATTACACAGTGATAGCCCATTACATAAATAAAATTGATATGCACTGCTCTTTTTGTATGGTTTTTATAATCAAAGGTAAACTGAAAAAGACTGACAGATCCAGCACACTCTAATTTACTCACTTTCTTCTTTCTGCCCCCCCCAATCTAGTTCATTGATGTGATCCCCATCAGTGAAAAGCCATTGGGGGAACAGGAGTGGTACCATGGGGCGATTCCACGCACAGAGGCCCAGGAGCTGCTTAAGCAGCAGGGAGACTTCCTGGTTCGTGAGAGCCATGGCAAGCCTGGGGAGTATGTACTCTCTGTCTTCTCAGATGCCCAGCGCAGACACTTCATCATTCAGTTTGCAGATGTGAGTACTGCCAAACATTTGGTGTAAAATACTGTCGGGTGTAAGAGATTTTAGACATTACCTATTTTTAAAATGTTAATTGGAGTGCATCAGTCCATGTCAACAGGTCAGCAATAGAAACATTTCTAAAACCAGCTTTAAAGATTACATTAGCATACATTAGTGTTCCTCTGTTTGTTTGTTTTTTTTTAGTTTTTCATTGGATATTGATTTTACATAGTTTAATTCTCTGTTGTTTTGCAGAATCAGTATCGATTTGAAGGCACTGGATTCCCCACCATTCCTCAGTTAATTGAGCACCATTACTCTACAAAACAAGTCATTACTAAAAAGTCTGGAGTCATGCTTTTAAATCCTGTCTTAAAGGTATTACACTTTATTATTATGTCCTGTTTTGTTTTCACTGATTCCCTAAGCTGTTTTAAAAATGTTTTTTTAGATTTTATTTTGAAATTATGTTAAATTTTAATTGGAAGTGTTGTTGGTCTACATCCATGTACTAGTGGTTGTTGGTCTTTGTCCCCTACACCTCATGAACCATGCACTAGCCGTGGGTGATATGGCAATGTAATCACATATGATGATAGACACGTGACCCATTGTCAATGTTTGACGGAGTCCATACTAGAAAAAGATACTCTGCCAAATATCTTTTTAGTCCCATTTTATTCTGCATGACTAATACTTTCAACATGAAAACAGTTGAAACAGAATAAGTTCAGCGTAAATACAGTTTACTGTCCTTATTTTTTTTAAACGAGTGTTATATAATAGTTGACATGTACTGTTTTGTAACTAGTAAGGCTATTTTGTGTGTGTGTGTTTTAAGGATAAAAAATGGATTCTTAATCATGAGGATGTCATTCTTGGAGAACTTCTAGGAAAGGTAAGTCCTCTCTTTCAAATTAATATCTTTTAAATTAATTAGATTTTAAAGGTCTCTCCAAGCATTTTTTTTTCATGTGGTCTACATACAAAAAGTCACCACAGTATGAATTGTGATTCAGGGCAATTTTGGTGAGGTGTTCAAAGGAATGTTGAGGGATAAGACACCTGTGGCTGTGAAGACTTGTAAAGAGGATCTCCCACAAGACCTGAAGATCAAGTTTCTTTCAGAGGCGAGGTGAATGGGGTTAATTGAAAAGTTACCTTAAAAAGGCTGGTGCTGCTGAAAATAAATCACAAATTAGTATGACCAGCCTTATGCATATTAGATTATGCTAATTGGTTTTCATTGTATTTAAAACATTTTTGCGGTATTATTTGGTCATTCTACATTTTATCTCCAAAGTTTTGTATGCTGTCCATTGAATATTGAGTTGATTTTTTTAATGGTGTGTTTTATTTTATCCTTAAGGATCCTTAAGCAGTACGATCATCCCAACATTGTGAAGCTAATAGGAGTCTGTACGCAAAGACAGCCGATTTATATAGTGATGGAGCTTGTGCAAGGTATGCTCCTATAGTCTACCAACTAACTAATTAACTGAAACTTCACAGTAACTGCAGTGTGTATATATACAGTCAAGTCCATAAATATTTGGACATTGGCAAAGTTATTGGGTTTTTTTGTTGTTGTTATTTTTTTTTTTTTTTTAGCTGTCTACCACAGTATATAGGAGATAAAATTAAATAATTAGTAAGAGGTCAACGTGCAGACTGTCACCTTTAATTTGAGGCTATTTTCATCCAAATAGAGTGAACGATGTAGAAACAAAATCCCCATCCTTTCCTTTTTAAGGGACTAAAAGTAATTAGACAATTGGCTGCTCAGCTATTCCATGGCCAGGTGTATGTTATTATTAAGCAGGTCTAGAGCTCATTTCAAGTCTGGAATTTGCATTTGGAACCTGTTTCTGTTAACTCTCAATATGAAATCCAAAGAACTGTCATTGTCAGTGAAGCAAGTCATTATTAGGTTGAAAAATCAAAACAAAGCCATCAGAGAGATAGCAAAAGATTAGGTATACCCAAATCAACTATTTGCTACATTCAAAGGAAGAACCCACTAGTTATCTCAGGAACACCAAAATGCACAGAAGTAAATTTGATTAAAAAAAAAAAAAAAAAACCATACAGTTCTGGAACAACATCCAATGAACTGATGAGACAAAGATCACTTATACCAGAATGATGGGAAGAGAAAAGGATGGAAAAGGAAAGGAACTGCTCATGATCCAGTGCATGCCTCCTCATCTAATGGCATGTACAGTGCCATGAAAAAGTGTTTTCCCCCTGTCTGAATTTCTGAATTTGTGGACATTTCAAACACTGAATAACATTAGATCTTAATGCAAAACCTTAAATGCATAAAAGGACCCTGAGGGAACAAACACTTCAATTTGATACATTTTATGTATTTATTTAGAAAAGATATTCTACACCTAATTCCCCTGTTTGCAAAAAGTGATTGCCCCCTTCTGTTCAATAGCTGGTTAATTTCTTTATTTAATTTATTTATTGCAGCTATATTTCTTCTTCTTCTACTTCTTCTTCTGCTCTTGAATTTATGGCAGCCCATAGAACCATACATAGGAAAGTTATTACATTTGGCCCACAGATCGGGGACAATCTGAAATGTTATGATGGCAAATTAGAGTCACTATCTGAAAATTTCTAGCGCCACCAACAGCTCAAATTTGCACTCATGTTGATACTTATAACTTTTGACCCGTAAGGCTGAGAAATAAAATTTTGTTCCTCTGCTTCCTTGCCTTGTGGCGAGTCGAATGTATACTATGTTTTCAGTTTCTGCCATTTTAACTTTTTTGAATAACTTGCTTTTTTTAACTCGACCTAGACAGTTCATTGAATCTTCACCAGATTTGACTTGCATCATCATCAGTCCATGCTGGAAAAAACTTATCAAAAGATTTTTGATTGACCAAAGCAATTTTGCATAAGGCACAAACAAATTCAATGATGAGCACAGCGGAATGGACGTCAGGCTATATCGCCGGAAGGCTTTAGTGCAGGGGTCTCCAACACAGCGGTTGCGAGCTATCAGTAGCTTGTGACCTGATTGTAAAGACATTCTGGAAACCTTTTTCTGTTTCTTCCAATCAGAGTAGGCTACCCTACTCCTTATCCCACCCCTCCAATGTAGTATTGTAGTGTAAAATGTAAAAAATAAAAATGTAGTATTTATTTGCCATATCGTCAGTCACATCAAAGTTTCAATCAAGCACGTCACCACGCTTATATTATAGTATTATCTAGAAAATTTAATTTGCTTCAGGACGAGTAAAGACAGCATTCAACCAAAGTAAAGGAAGAAATCATACTATTTCCATGAGGAATAGGAGAGTGAATTTTGCTTCACAAATGTAAGCAAAAGATGTGTGTGCCTAATTTGCACCGCTGGTGTTGCTCTTAAAAGAAGCAATCTTGAGTACCATTTCATTCAAGCTCATGGTAACCTTGCATGGGACTTTCCTAAGGGTAGCGGGCTACGAACTGAAAAGGTAAAGCAGCTGAAAGCAACACTACAAAAATAGCAATCTTTATTCACCACACTGATAAAGAGAGGAAATGCTGTTTAAAAAATCATTTAAAGTGTTTCACATCTTGACAAAACTCAAGAAGCTGTTCACCAGTGGTTCCATGGTGAAGGAAGTGATGACTGCAGTTGTCGAAACTTTGTTCAGTGACCACAAAATGAAGACAAAAATTATGTCTGCTATCTCTTGTCACGGTTTCCCCTTTAGGCAGCGTGCTGGAGAGCATATGGGCACGCGCGCATGGGCAAGGTGCGCGAGCACCTGCTCTTCGAATGTTGACAACCGTGACGTTGTTTACTATGGACACGTGCATTTGTTATGTTTCTGTTATGTCTCCTCCCTGTTCTGTCATAGGTTGTTGTTTGAGCGTGTGTCTAGATTGGTGTCAGGCGTCAGCACTTAACCCGCTGATTATGTTTGCTTATATACCATGCGCCTCCCAGCACACAGCGCAGAGTATTAGTTTAGATTCGATACGATAGATAGTCATAGTCTTAGTTATAGTCCATGTTAGGTTCCTTGTTAGATTTATTTAGGTTAAACTTTAGATTTAGTCCGCGCTGGTTTTTCCACTCCCAGTTCTATGTTTCTTATTTTGTATCTTGACCCTGTTTTCTGTGACCGCGACCTTGATTCCTGCTTTGCCCCGTTTATGCCTGTTTGCCGATCGTCTGACCTATGCACGTTTTTGGATTACGTTTTTGGATTATGATTTGGATTTACCTGCTTGTGTCTCTGTTAAATAAAACTGTTAAATTGCATTTGCATCTGTCCTAACCTTCCTTACGTCTCGGAACGTGACAGAATACCTATACATGGCCGCATTTTTTGTCCATGCAGTTCCCTCAAAGGTACGCCGTCGAACTTCTGCCAGAGACAGCGGGATTGAGGAGCTACCCACTGGAGTTCCTCTTCAGCTGCCAGGTATATTTCTGCAGCCTGGTGTATCCTAAGCCTAATAAGAAACAGTGGATCGGGTTCTTAGTGTCCAGGTTTTGCAGTCTGGCCCGTGACTGGGCGGAGCAGCTGGTGAGTACTGGGTCCTCTGCCCTCCATGATGTCACTCAGTTAGCAGAAATTTTTATGGAGGAGTTCACGCAACCAGGGCAGGTACACGGTCTGGATTTACTGGGGTGGGGAGTCAGTGGACAGCCCCAGGCTGACCTGCCATTCAAACTCCATTATGAGGGGATTGACAGGGCAGCCTCCACAGATCTGCTTCAGGTTCCAGCCAACATGGGGGAGGTTTCTCCGAGATGCATGACTGAGGTCTACGGGAAAGAGACTCAGCTCCAATGTCCCACATGCAAGAAGCTGAGTCTCCAGGAAGCATTTTCTGCTCTAAGGTATCCTTCAAGAGCAGCTGGTGTCAGCACAAGCGTCTACACAGAAAAGCCCCTGCGGAACTACAGCCAGAGGTCAACGTAGCAACCTCTGTACCAAAGTTCTAACCTGAGACCCATGAGGTCATCTCACCCACCGAGCTTCAGCCAGAGGACAACGTGGTGACCTCCGAGCTCGAACTTGAGACCCATGAGGTGGTCTCACCCGCCGAGCTCCAGCCAGAGGTCAACACGTCAACCTCAGAACCCGAGCTCGATCCTGAGACCCATGAGGTGATCTCACTCACCGAGCTCCAGCCAGAGGTCCATGTGGCGACTTCAGAGCTCCAGCTTGAGACCCACAAGGAGGTCTCAGCACCTGAGCTCCAGCCAGAGGCCAACGTCTGAGGCCGACCTCAGAGCTCGAAAATGAAACCCATGAGGTGGTCTCACATGCCGAGCTCCAGCCAGAGGTCCACGTGGCGACTTCAGAGCTCCAGCTTGAGAACCACAAGGAGGTCTCAGCACCTGAGCTCCTGCTGGAGGTCAAGGTGGCGACCTCAGAGCTCCAGCTTGAGACCCACAAGGGGGTCTCAGCTCCAGAGTTCCACTGTAATGCCAAGTTCCAGGCCCAAGCCCTGCTCACGCTAAGTTCCAGACCCAGGTCGAAGAGACGACCAACCCAAGCCCTGCTCATGCCAAGTTCCTGACCCAGGTCAGTACCAAAGTCAAAATCTGCTCATGCCTGAAGCTCTGGTCATGAACAATCAAGCTTTAATCACACCAGAGTCTGCTGACATGATCAACCAAGTGTCTGTTCTTCAAGTGTCTGACACGGACAACCAAGCTCTGCTCACATCCAAGTCTGATGACATGACCAACCAAGTGTCTATTGACACGGACAACCAAGCTCTGGTCACGTCCAAGTCTGCTGACATGACCAACCAAGTCATGCTCACGCCAGAGTCTGTAAATACATTCAACTGAGTTCTGCTCACAACCGAGTTTGTTGAAACAGACAACCAAGCTCTGCTCACGTCCAAGTCTGCTGACAGGATCAACCAAGTTATGCTCATGAACGCTGACACAGCCTACCAAGTTCAGCCTGCAGAGTCCACAGAGGATGTTGCTCTGCGTTCCTGTTCCGATGTGGACGTCACTCTGCTTTCCTGCTCTGCTGAGTACGTCGCTCTGTTTGCCTGCTCCGCTGAGAATGTCTCTCTGCCTTCCTGTTCCGATGAGGATGTCGTCTGTGTTCCTGTTCTGATGAGGACGTCACTCTACTTTCCTGCTCTGCTGAGTATGACGCTCGGTTTGCCAGCTCCGCCGAGGACGTCGCTCCGCTTTCCTGTTCCGCCGAGGACGTCGCTCTGTTTTTCTGTTCCTCTGAGGACATCGATCTACTTTATTGTTCCGCTAAGAACACCGCATGGTCTCCTGGTTCTCCTGTGGGGGGGTTATGTCACAGCTTCCCCTTTAGGCAGTGCGCTGGAGAGCATGTGGGCGCGCGCGTGCACGAGCAAGGTGCGCGAACGCCCGCTCTTCGAAAGTTGACAACATTGTTTACTATGGATACGTGCATTTGTTATGTTTCTGTTATGTCTCCTCCCTGTTCTGTCATTGGCTGTTGTTTGAGCGTGTGTGTCTAGATTGGCATCAGCCGTCAGCACGCTAGAGATAGTCATAGAATTAGTTATAGTCCATGTTAGGTTCCTTGAGTTAGTTAGGTTAAACTTTAGATTTAGTCCACGCTGGTTTTTTTGCTCTCAGTTCTATGTTTCTTGTTTTGTATCTTGACCCTGTTTTCTGTGACTGCGACCTTACTTCCTGCTTTGCCCCGTTCATGCCTATTTGCCAGTTGCCTGACCTTTGCATGTTTTTGGATTAAGTTTTTGGATCACGATTTGGATTTACCTGCCTGTGTCTCTCTTAAATAAAACTGTTAAACTGCATTTGCATCCGTCCTAATCTCCCTTACGTCTCGGAACGTGACATCGCTGATGTCCAGCTCAGTGGCAACACAGTGGCAAGGAGAGTTTCCTTTCTTTCTGCAGATGCGATGGGACAGTTAGAACAGGACATGGAAAGGTGTAAATTGTTTTCATTTCACTGTGATGAATCAGTGGACTTGAGTGATACAGCCCAGTTGGCTGTTTTTGTTCAGATGGTTTTTATGATTTTTCCACCAAAGAGGAGTTTTTACATTGTTCCTCTGAAAACCATGACCAGAGGACCATGACCATCTACAATGTTTTGAAGAACTAATGCGTGTGGGGGGGACGTGCCCCTTGAAAAGTTGGTGTCTATGACAACAGACTGCCTCCAGCCATGATAGAGTGCCACTCTGGATTTATTGCACATTGCAAGACTGACCTAAACTTTCCTAAATTTCTGAACTATCATTGCATCATTCATCAGCAGGCGAGCTGCACTAAGGTTATGGGTTTCGATCATGTCATGACACCAGTTGTTCAGATTATCAACTCAATTTGAGCACACAATCAACGCAAATATTTCAATCTGTTTCTTGATGAAGTTTCTGTAGAGTATGGCAATATCCTCATTCACACAGAAGCCAGATGGTTGATTAGGGGTAAGGTACTTCACTGCTTTATTTCCTTTCTGAGTGACATTAAGGCTTTTATGGAAGCAATTGGGGAGGACGCTAACCTGTTGTCTGATGCTGGTTATCTACTAGTCATTGGGTTGGCGGTTCGATTCCTGGACCACATGTCTCCACATGATGAAGTGTCCTTGGGCAAGACACTTAACCCCAAGATGCTCCCGATGGCAAGCTAGCGCCTTGCGTATTAGCTCTGCAGCCATTGGTGTGTGAGTGTGTGTATGTGTGTGAATGGATGAATGAGAAACAGTGTAAAGCACTTTGTAGAACCGCTAAGGTTAGAAAAGCGCTATGTAAGTGCAGACCATTTACCATTTACATTTCAAAGCAGATGGCTGAACTGTTCAATGCCAATATTATGTAGATGGAGGTTATTAATCTCCAAAATCATATCCAGCTGAAATCTCAGCAACATTCACATTTCTGGAATGTGGTAGACCCAGGAAACTGCAGGAACATTCACCAAGCTGTGCTCAAAGCATCTGCATTATTTTGATCTACATACCTTTGTGAAGCAGCATTTTATGATATGAATGTGATCAAATCTAAATTCAGAACAAGGCTGATGGATGAACATTTAAATGATTGCAAAAGGGTGAACCTAAGTGCATACACAGCAACATATACCTCTCTTGTGGAATCAACGCAGTGTCGCTCATTAACTGCAAAAAAAAAAAATAAAAAAATAAAAAATAAAATAAAATAAAGAAACAGGAAAAAAAAGGGTGAATGCATTTATGTCATACTTGTGGCCTATCATGCACTTTTCTCATTTACCATGCACTCTCATTTATGTGGCATTTCAAATGTAGGCCAACATTTGAAATGCTACTGCTGTTTATATTCCAGTTTAATTTAGCTTGGACTTGACTTTCATTAATGTGTGTGTATATATATATGTGTGTGTGTGTGTGTGTGTGTGTGTGTGTGTGTGTGTATATATATATATATATATATATATATATATATATATATATATATATATATATATATATATATATATATTATATAACAACTGTATAGTTACAGTCATGTGAAAAAATAACACATTCTATGGAAATTGTTGTTTTTTTCTTGACATATTTGGACAAGCAAGCATTTGATCCACTTTGAAACAGTGCTTATTAATAAATTTGATACAGTCTATCAAATGACACATACAGTTGACTTTTTGTAGTAATTTTCAAAAAATTTTAATTAACAAAAAAAAACAGATCAGTCACATGGAAAAAGTAAGTACACTCCTACAATTATCGCACCTTCAAATCCATAAATTTAGAATCAGGCGTTCAAGATTGGGTGCCAGTGATTAGAACCTGCTTAGAGAGTGCAGGTGGAACCAGTCTTATTTATACCCCTCTTATATCTAGTGTCTGGTGTTCCCTTTGTTATTGAGGTGTGTGTGGGGTGTCATCATGCCAAGATCTAAAGAGTTCTTCAAGGCGTTCAGAAAAAAAGGTTGTGGATGCCTATGAGTCTGGCAAGGGATTTAAAAAGATCTCCAAATTATTTTAATTACATCATTCTACTGAAAGGAAAGTTCAATTCAATTCAGTTTTATTTGTGTAGTGCTTTTTACAATAGACATTGTCTCAAAGCCGCTTTACAGAAATATATTAACACGGTATATTAAAAGTGCAAATTTATTCCAATTGAGCAAGCCGGTGGCAAGGAAAAACTCCCTAAGACGTTAAGAGGAAGAAACCTTGAGAGGAACCAGACTTGGAAGGGAACCCATCCTCATCTGGGTAACAACAGATTGTGTGAAAAAGTTCATTATGGATTTATATGAAGGCTATTTGGCCTTAGAAGCAGCCGTAGTCCCAGCAATCTGGAATTGGAGTAGATGAGAGCTCCATCCAGAGGTAGGACATCTGAAACAGATTAGGCATGTCCGGAGAGCAGAAAGGATCAAGATCTCTAGTATCTCCATAAAATTGTGTGTGGCTCGATAGAAGGAGAGAGGGAAAGAAGAGATTATTAGGACTGTGCTTAGCGTAACAAAGTCTAGTCGGGGTAGGCTTGAGTAAATAAATACATTTTAAGCCTAGACTTAAACACTGAGACTGTGTCTGAGTCCCGAACACTAATTGGAAGATTGTTCCATAACTGTGGGGCTCTATAAGAGAAAACTCTTCCCCTTGCTGTAGCCTTCGCTATTTGAGGTACAAAAATTCATCTACAAGTGGCGCAGATTCCAAACCACTGACAATTTGTCCAGGAATGGCTGTCCCAGCACATTCAGCCCAAGATCATACCATTTGATGTAAAAAGAAGTCTCTAAGAATCACAAAACTTTCACAGAATCTGCTAGTAAGTCTTGCAACTGCTGGTATGCTTCTACAATCAGAAAGAGATTGCACAAATTTGACCTGCATGGGAGGTGTGCCAGGAAAAAGCCTTTGCTGTCTAAAAAGAGCAATAGAGCAAGACTACAGTTTGCCAATGTGCAAATAGGCCTTTTGGAATAATGTGCTCTGGACAGGCGAATCAAAGATAGATATGTTTTTCACAGACCAAAGACAGCCTTTCAGAATAAGCACCTCATACCAACTGTGAAGCATGGTGGTCAAAATGTTATGAGTTTGGGGTTGCTTCACTGCCTCAGGGACTTCACAACTTGCATTCATTGATTCAACTATGAATTTTGCATCATATCTAAGAGTACTTGAAGATAATGTGAGGCCATCTGTCCAAAAGTTGAACTGAAAGTGGACCTTTCAACAGGATACTGATCATAAGCACACTAGCAAATCCTCCAAGGTATGGCTCAAAATTAAGAAATGGGGGATTATGAAATGGCCTAGTCAACGTCCAGATTTGAATCCCATTGAAATGTTGGGATGGCAGAGACTGGTGGACAATTATGCAAAACACCTACAAGAGGTTATTTCTGCTCAGTTCAATAGCAGCTTCTGAGGACAAGGGTGTACTTACTTTTTCCACAGAATAATATCACATCTATTGATATTTCTGTTGAATAAATGATTGGAAAAAAATATTTTTCCTTGTGGTTTTGTTTGTCAGTAAAGTATGTCAACTTCATTAATAGGCACTGTTTCAAAGATGCCCAAATGTTTGCTTGTTCAAATATGTTAAAAAAGCCAACAATTTCCATGAGGTGTACATATTATTCGACCATTGAGACGTAGACTTACTTGTGTGCTTTGGATCATTGACTTGTCGCATGACCAAACTCTGCTTCAACTCACGGATAGATGACCTGAGATTCTCTTGAAGAATTCTCTGATACAGAGTAGAATCCATGTATCTATTTTTCTGGTCTGTGAATTTATTGTCCTGCACTCATCTTACACTGTGTAATGCACTTTATGTAGTCTTTCATACTGTTCTGTGTTGCCCGCTAGTCCTGGATAAACTACATTTTGTTCTGATGTAGTGTATACTAGTTACATAGAGTATTGACAATGAAAGACACCTGACTTGAATTCAGTTCCCTCAATGAAAGCAAGGCATCCAGTTTCAGATGTAGCAAACATCTTTTGTATGAGGTTCTTTCTTCTTACTTTAAAAAGCAATGTTAGGTTTTCTCCAGACATAACAGGGCCCATGTTGGCCAAGAAGCTCCACTTTAGATTCATCTGTCCATAACACATTGTTCCAGAATTAAGCTGGATCATCTAGCTGTTTCTTAGTGAACTTGAGACGAGCATTTATATTCTTCTTGGTTAGCTGTGCTATTCTGCCATGGATCCCATTCTTGCCCCAATAGACTATCTATATACTAATAAAATCCTCTATTAAATCAGACTAAATATAATGTGAGAAATGGGCACAAAATCAGGAATTTAGATAAAACCTTTTTCTTGGCATTGCTGCTAATGGAACTGGTTCCCTTGCATTTATTGATGATTGCTGACAAAAGCAGCAGAATGAATTCTGAAGTGTACAGAATACCCTGTATTATTTTCTCAGATTCAGTCAAATGCTACACAGCAAAAATAACAGTAACGTTGTCAGTGTCGAAATATTTGTGGATCATCTGGTTGCACAGTATACAACTTTATAATTTGTCTTCTCACTTGCCTTCCTGGACAGGAGGTGACTTTCTGTCTTTCTTGAGAAAGAAGAAGGAAGACCTCAAGACAAAACAGCTACTAAAGTTTGCTCTAGATGCAGCTGCTGGAATGGCCTACCTGGAGCTTAAGAACTGTATCCACAGGTAGGAAGCACCAAAGTTGAGCATTTAACATGGCTCATCATCCAGATCCTTTTATGTCTGTTTTTGTGAGTTATAAATGGTCATTTGGTTTAATGAGCATAGTCACAAAGAGATGCTTTGCCTTTCACACTTTATTCACAGAACTAATGTAATATACTGTATATATGATTCATATGGAATGCATCAGAAATGCATCATACTACTAAAAATTGTAAATTTTTTTACATTTTAAAAACTGTGGGTGAGCCCCATTCACAGCTTAATTCTTAGAATGGGGTGGGGAATAGGGGTGGAGTTATTGTGAGAAAAAGCTGCATGTGTGTTATTTATTTATTTGTGGTGTGGTTATAATAGGGCTGATATGGTCAGCTTCTTTCGTTCTATCAAATACTGTGGCTGAAGAATTCTGAAGTTTGTTTTGAGAAATTATTTTATGAAAGAGGAAAGCATTAACTAGACAAACTGGAATAAAAAATTGAAGACAAGATTCTTTATTTCTGCACTTGATTGAAAAACCATTAAAATGTCACATACAAACCGAGAGGTTTATTTTAGTACGGTAAGTTGGACCAGGAAGTCCTTGGAACATTTTCCTATTAGATTTTTTTTTTTCTTATCTTTTTTTCTCTGCAAAAACTGACCATGCAGATCAAACCGTCCAAATATTTTATTTATTTATTAAACTGATTCCTTGGGTTGTAGGTATGAAGGACAGAGGTGGGTAGTAACATGCTACATTTACTTTGTTACATTTACAGATGTTGCCATTAAAAATGCACGAGAAAGAGAACATGATCCTGCTTATGCCACTCAGTCCGTCAGCACTGGCGAGACAGGACCGTTAGGTGGTAGTCGTGTCACGTTCTTTGAGCGAGCAAACTGATTTCTAAAGGTGTAGTGAACATGACATTACATTACATTGAACAGTTAAACTAATTACCTCATATTGATTGACAATGTTATTTAAAAGCTAAGGCTCTGATATTTGACCACTGTTATTATAGTGTTAATGTTATAGTGAGTGTAAGTTCATAAATTCATTGAACAGTAACAGGGGCTAGCTGGTATGTCACTCCCCTGGCCTTAAGAGACACACTAGCAACCTACAGTATGCTATATCTGAAAATGTTTAGCTATTTTATAGCATTCTCCTGCTTTGTGGGCATCAATTATTTTAATTTTCAATGTGCTAGGCAGCTGCTTAGAGGAGCCCATGGCTGCTGATTATTGGGACAAGGTTTGAGGAGTCTTGGGTTTGGACAAGCGACAAGAGTTGGCCCTTGTCTTTATAATTTATATTTATAAAGCATTTATAAAGCTTTGAAATTTGCATTACCTGCCCTTTCCTAACGATGATTGTGAAAAAGCCATAGCTGTAACGAGTTAATTAAGCTAGAGACCTTCGTAAAAGTTATGAGAACTTGGGATGCCCAAACTTTTGCATGGTGCTCTTTTCCTTTTTGAGATACAACTGTACAAACCAATACTCTAATCTTGCTAAAAATTGAAAAATAATTTTTCATCTTTAACTTTATGCATTTTGGAGATCAGTTCATCTTCTACTCACTTAAACTATTCACAGTAACAAAAATTTCGACTAGGGGTGCCCAAACTTTTGCATCCCACTGTATCTTTAAAGACATGGCACAAGCTTACACTGTGGACAAGAAGGGGTTTTGAGACTTGATCAAAAGCCTTGATCCGAGGTATGTGATACTGAGCCGCAAGCACTTCAGTTAAGTTGAGTTGCCACGATTGTACGGAGAATGCCGAGGGAAAATTGTAGAGGAGCTTCGCAATGTTTTATACTTCACAACAACAACTGATTTGTTGGCGAGCCGAACTACACAGCCATGCATGAGTTTAACAATCCACTTCAACATAGACTGGGCATTGTGCAATAGATGTCTGCAGATTTCCTATTTTCCCGAAGATCACACTGGAGAGACGATGGCAAAAGCTTAAAGGAAGTCATGGGGATTGCAAGAGGATCATCAAGTCTGTCTCACCACTGATAATGCCACAAACATGATCAAAGTATATCTAAATGACTGGACAAGTTTACATTGTTTTGGCCACCATCTTATTTTGGTAAAGTGTCTAAGAAAAATTTAATTAATAACAATAATAGCAATAATAATAGTAATAAAATGTTATCTTTACATCTTGTATTAATTATAGCCGTGTTTCCCAACCCGGGGTGCCGCAGCACCCTGGTGTGCCGTCTGATGAGAGCTGGGGTGCCGTGTGAAAATCCTTCAGACATTTCTAAAATGCTAAAATATGAATGTGTATAAAATATTTAATATATATTAGGTGTGTGCTTACTTTTTCCATGTGACTGATCTGTTTTTTGTTAATTTACATTGTGAAAATTACAAAAAATGTCAGTCTTATGTGTTATTTGATAGTGTGTCAACTTTATTAATAGGCACTGTATTAAAAGATGATCAAATGTTTGCTTGTCCAAATATGTCAAAAAAGCCAACAATTTATATGGGGTTTACTTATTTTATCACATGACTGTATATACTGCATTTCAAACCATGATTTGTTAATTTTCGGCAAGGCAAATTTAAAATAAATAAGCACTGACTTTCTTGCTTTTTCACTTTTACTCCTAGTTTTTAATGACATGTGAAACAAAGAATTTTCAGTGTGTTGAATTAATTCCAAAGTTTTCAATGCATGGAATCGCTTAATCTTTTTTGGGATCAACTTTGCTGTGAACTGAAAAAATGTTGGAGACTGGACATACCAAAATATAATAAAATATATATTGTATAGTAAGAAAATTAAACAGCGTAGCATTTATCAACAATTAAAATAATTTAACTTCTGAAAAGTAAATTTATGTAAATATCTTCACCACATGCTTCACAACATTGCATAACGCACACACTTAATGGCAGTTTTGAATTGATAAAACATTAGTCTCATAATTATTCATTTGAGAACCTGTTCACAGACTGCCAACTTTTTGGCCAAAGGAGCACAAGATAATATTTTCTGGCAAGAACGGTCAATAAATATCATCATAAATATGCAATACATACAGAAAACTGGAGCTAGGACAACTCAATACATAGCTGTTAATAAACATTATTCTAGCAGGTACATAATGCTTCCACTGTCTCTGCCACTGACCACAATCATGATTACAATTCAAAATATTACACGCATAAAAATGTCATGAGGCCAGCAGAATAGTATAACTGTAGAGAGTTCCCATACTTTCTGTTGTGATGTAGCATGCCACAGCCAACTAATCAGTAATGAAATTAATTGCAAACTATTTTTATTTTTGATTTTTGTCATTTACTTGTTGCAGCCCTACAGTGTAGTATACAGTAAATTGGGGCCTGGATATGCTGACACTAGTACTGTCTGTATTTGTGGTGGGATGGGGAGAAAAAAATCACAGAAATATCTCTCTCTTCATGTGCCTGTTACAGGGATCTAGCTGCTCGGAACTGCCTGGTGGGGGAAAACAACCTGTTGAAAATCAGTGACTTTGGCATGTCGCGTCAGGAAGATGATGGAATTTATTCATCATCTGGCCTCAAGCAAATTCCTATCAAGTGGACTGCACCAGAGGCACTAAACTATGGTAAAGATCTTGGTCTTGACTTACTATTTCCTCAGAAGGAGCTGTCTGCAGGGATTTTACATTGGATGTGCTAGAATTTTTATTCATTCCAGCACCTCCAATGTAAAATCCCACATTGCCATCTGTTGGCTCACTCAGACAATGATGTGATGGTTATGGTTGATATTTTTCGTTTGCGTACATGTTTCTGCAAGCACATCAGTGCATGATGTGTGTATATTTGCACAGGGTGAATTCTTCATAGTTGCGCATAACATGAGCATGTCCATTAGGTGGCGGAATTGCAAGAATCACACCAGAATTCAGCAAGAAAGTCTTGGAAGCCAAAAAAATAAAAATAATGAACACTTCACTGTTATATAGGAATAATAATTAGAATATAACATGGGCAGTTTGAAATGAAAGCAAATGTAAGCATTTCTGGAGTGTTTTCACTCATCTGTATTCAGCAGCATGAAGTGGTTCACATATTAAAGCATTTAAATTTAATTAGTTGGATTTTTTTTGGTAATTTGCATAATATGCACAGCCTACTTTTGCAAACTAGTCCTAAGATTTTTGGCCAATCTTCCCACACATCAATCAACTCTAATGAGATGGAGCCTAATTTATTCAAACAGATGTAACTCATGATTACTTGCAAAAATTTGACAACTCGTACATAAAATATAGCTGCATGGAATATAGTGACGGCAGACCGCAGTGCATGTTGTGCTTGAAGGTTTTATCTGTTGAAGCGCTGAAACCATATAAACTCAACCGGCATCTCAAACAATTCATCCAGAGCATGCAAATAAAAGTGAGGATTTTTTCCAGAGAAAGAAAGAAGAATATCTATAGCAAAAGGTACGACTGACTAACATCATAACAATTCCCAAGGAAGCACAGCAAGCATCTTATCTTGCAGCCCTGCGAATAGCCAAAGGTAAAAATCCGCACACAATTGGGGAGGAATTAATAATTCATTATGTTGTATTATGTCACATATTCAGCAGCAGTGGATATGTGCAGAGTGATGGTCAGGGAGGAGGCCGCAAACAAGATTAAATCCATACCATTGTCCAATGATACAGTAGGCAATCGGATCAAAGACCTGTCTTTTGATGTGAAATGTCAACTGATTGAAAGATTGTGTGAGCAGTGTGCAATTCAACTTGATGAATGCAAAGATGTTAGCAGTGCAGAGCAATTTTTAGTGTACGTTCGATATTCATTGGATAGTAAAATTTTGAAAGATAATTTAATTTCCAAAGAACTCAAGGGAAGAGCTAAGGGGTAAGTCAATTTTCAAAATATTGAACACTTTCATGATAGAAGAACATCTGAGCTGGAAAAAGTCTGTCTGTTTGCACTGATGGTGTGGCATCAATGATTGGACACGAGAGTGGAGCTGTCACCCGAATTCAAGCTGTAAATCCGAAGATCGTAGCCACTCACTGTGTGCTTCATCGTCAAGCACTTGCATCAAAATCAATGGCACCCGACCTGCATGATGTGTTGGAAGCAGTAAGCCGCTTTTCCATTGCATGGTATGGCTCGACTCAGCTCGCTTTACTTTTCTGAGCTTGCTTTTCTACTGCAGTTTAGTGCCGCCTCAACGTGGGTGCTATCTTCCACTTGCCTTCACAGAGGAATAATGTTGTATTAACAAAGCCCTGTACAAATACAGTCAGTCCATGTTCCAAATGCCTTTCCTGTTGGACCCTATTAAGGATGTAAAATAATGGCTGAAGTCATGTCTCTTCTATGCACGGAGATGGGGGCAGCTCACGATCAGCTACTGTTCCATTCGGAGGTACAGTGGCTCTCACACGGGAGAGTTTTTGAACATGTTCGAATTAAGACATGAGCTCCATGACTTTTTAAAAGCACATAAACCTGACTGGGCACTGTTCTTTTTCGACCAACAGCGGATGGCAAATCTAACCTACCTTGCAGACGTTTTTAGTAGTCTCAATGTCCTTAATCTGTCCATTCAGGGATCTTATTCCATAATATTGCATGCAATTGACAAAATAAATGCATTCAGGAGTAAAATCTATTTGTGGATATGTAAACTACAAACAGGCATCACTGACATGTTTCCACGTCTATCTGAATTTTTGGACACAAACATTATGGGAGTGGACTTAATGCTCAACATCATTACCACTCACATCACTCAATGAACATTTCAGTTACTACTTCACAGACATTGACATGGAGAGATATGACTGGCCAGTGGTCTCAGTGGAAAAGCTGATGATGAACTTTTGGAATTATCCAGTGATTGCACTGAGATGAGATTTAATCAGCAGACCCTTGCAGAATTTTGGCCCATAGTTGAAAAGGAGTAAAAGGAGGTTGCTTTTCAGGCCATGAGAATATTGTTGCCTTTCCCAACCACATATCTTTTTGATATAGCCATGATGGCAGTAAAAACTAAACACAGGGTACGGCTTAATGTGGAAGGTGACTTGAGAGTTTGCCTGTCACCAATACCACCCAGAATTGATAAGCTCTGCAAAGAATGAAAGTCTCACCCTTCCCACTAAGACTGGGTATGTACTTTTGTACAGTAGTTGTTATTAGATTGATGTTCTTGCATTGCATGATTTCTTTTAAATTATATTTTAATGCCATTTCCTTTTTGAGTAGAGATTTATTTGTTTCCTGGCACAAAAAAACCCCCAATAACTTCAAATCCAATTTCAGATTCAAGTTCCAAACAAAACCACTGAGCCACTGACATTTCTCTACAGTGCATAAAAAAGCTTATTTTATTACCACATCAAAATGTAATGCAAATTCTGGTTAAATATATGTAAATTAAATGTTCAATATTCATCTACTATGAAATAATAAATTAATGTTCAATATTATTCACTTTTGTTGCACTTTTCCAAAACAAAAATTTCTAAAAAGTAGCAGTTTCAACACAATACTATTTCTAAAAAGTCTTATAACAATTTGTTCCATTTTATGAAATAAAGAATTTATCATAAATTCTGTGTAATCAGACATCAGAGAAATAAGACTACCAACCAAAAGAATTGATGTTCCAGCATTGCATAATTTAATGTTTTTGGTTTAATTAAAATTGTAAGTTTGAGATTGTTTTGTGTCATGAATTTTCTTTGGGGAGTCAAAAAGGGATGCACCTTACACAAGGGGTGCCCCCACACTGAAAAAGTTTAAGAACCACTGCTCTTGGGATGCTATTCTTGTTTATGCACACAAAAACAAGCATATCTCTTGGAAAATAATGTGTACAGTCAGATTTATTTTGGTTAATTTTTGCTTCAACCTCCATAAAATTCCCTTCTGTACCATTTAATACCACCCACTTAAATTTTTGTGATAATTTTTATAATATACAATCAAAGTGTCAGTGTACTGTAAACAGTATGTCAGTGCAGTAAATGAACAAAGTGACATGCCTTATTATTGATTTAAAGCCAGACGGCAGAAGGGCAAATATGCTGGGGGGATGATTGTGTTGAATGCTGAACTGACATCTATGAACAGCATTCTGACATACAGTGGTGCTTTAAAGTTGGTGAACCCTTTAGAATTTTCTATATTTCTGCATGAATATGATCTTATGACCTACTTTTTTCAGACCTAAAAGTAGAATAAAGTCTATGCAATGTCTAGCACTTGCATTCTCCAATACAACACTTAAACTACTGGACAAGTTTTAGGTATCGAATGAAGTGGGGGGTGGGGGGAGGGATGGTATAAAAGTTTCACTGGAGACCAGATACTGAATACAGAAACAACACTTTACTGTAACACAGCAAAAAAAAAAGCACCAAAAAAAAAAACCCCAAACAAACAAAAAATCAGTAGTCTGGATCAGTGGGGGAAAAAAAACATGAAATAAAAGGCAAATGTGTAAAAGAAAAAAAAAATCACTTTTCCCTTTTTGTGTTCTAGATTAGAGATCATTTAATCTATTAAATCCTGGACGATTTGTTTAGACTAGTTAGTAATAGTTAAGATCAAGCTAATAGGTTACTCCTATTTCAGTTTCACTTTTGTATGTGTTAACCCTTCTTTTCCTTCACAGGCAAAAGAACAATTTCATTGTACTTGAAGTAAACACAATCACATATCACAACACAGAATATTTTAAAACAATAAACAGTATACGATACTGCAATTCAGTTTGAACTCAGTTTGTGGTGTGTGATACATTTCAGTTCATTCAATATGTGTAAAATTGTTCATTCCGTTCAGTATGTGTAATATAGTTTAGTTTGTCCAATGTAATAATAAAAAATGAAGATGGTTTAAGTAGGAAAAGAATCGTCATTCAACAATTCAAATAAATCCAATCACTGCTCTGGCAGTGAGTTTACCAGGCAATGTAACAGGTCTTCTTGCTGACAAGGGAGATGAGATTCACAATCCGGCTTGGCCCACCATCTCAATTCCTGCGTCAAGTATGACTTCACACACACCATAGGAGAATCTTTGTCCAAATATATATATGTATTTTAAATGGAACATAAAACCTGACCTGCATAACAGGTCATAAGACATCATATCACTCCATAACTACAAATAACTCCAATAAAGATGTACAAAACCATATAGCATAATGTCATCGCTATGTTACTTGAGCAGCTCAAAATGGTGGCGGAGCGAGCATTTTGTACTCATTACTCCGTATTTTTAATACAATTAGTTTCAAACAACTTCCACAATAGACAACATACATTCAAATTTTATTGACATAAACTGTTAATCAATACATATTTATAACTCTTTCCATGTAGCGGCCGACTTCTTGAATGGCATTTAACAGCCTATACAATCAAACGAATTCAACAAAATGAGCTAAAACTCACCAAACAGCTGTCATTCACCCAAATGTATTTCCTTTAGGTTGCTGACTAGGTAAGCATTCGTATGTGTTTCATTTAGAGTCTTAAAATCAACTTTTAACAAATTTAACTCAACATTAATCTTCTTTCGATCTCTCTGCTTCTCCTCTCCGCGTCTGTCATTACATTTATACCGTTGCTCTCTCGCTTAAGTGCAGGCAAGTGAATCTCTTACATTTACATTACATTTTTTCATTTTGCAGATGCTTCTACCTCCAGTCAAGCTGAATTCATATAAGCTTCATCTATCTGCTAATGTATAAGTGGATTTTTGATGATGCCCTAATTATCTTTTTAAAAATGTGTTAAAAAAAAAAGTTAAAAAAAAAATTTAACAGCCAATCAAATTTCAGCAGGAATTTGATAGGGTTAATGTTGACCTATTGTCACAAATTTTGAAAGGTATGTTTCTGTTTGGACCCACTTCTAATCAATGTAAATTGGCCACTGGGGGGCAAAATTCATATTTTTGCTCATTAAAAATGCATATTTCTTGTAAAGTAAGATGAACTGTATATCTTCTTTGTTATACTTAGCTTTTTGGAGTATTTAGCCCCATGATCTCCTATTGAATATAATATGCATAATATGCAAAACCTACTTTTGTAGGCTTGTCCTAGATTTTTATCCCAATCTGCACAATATTGGTGTCACATTATATGCAAAAGTGTGAAACCTAAACCAAAAGTTTGAAATTTGGAAACAATATGGCCACCAGAGTTCAATCAATTATAATGAGGTAGACCCTACTTTCATAAGCAGCTGTAACTAATTAGAGATTTTATGGATTTAACTGAAACTTGAAAGGGACATAAAAGACCAGATTTTGTGGTCATATGCAAATATGGGGGTGTGGCCATAGGGGCAATGCTATGGTCAAATAACTGTTTCTCGGGATCTGTACATCCAATCAATGTGCAGCATTTCCATGGTAGTCTATAGGTAGATTTTTGATAATGATTTAATCACGTAAAAAGCTGGGCTCCATTGGCCAATTAAGTCCAAATTATACTTCACTTTTTACACATACGCTAGGAACAGCATACAGTACATGTGATGCATATTTTGTCAGCAGGAGAGTACCTGAGTCACCAGATTTTTCCAACAGGTTGTACATGAACATTTAATTCTTTTGCACTATTTATTTATTTCACAAGGTGGCAACAGTGACCCAGGGCCGTTCATTCTGAAGGCAGTCACAGAAAAACGGAATAAATGGAAGAGACAGAAACGAGTGCAAGCTCTTTTCTGGAAGAGTGGTTGCAGAGGCAATCTTCTTTCTCTTTTTTAAAAAGTCTTCTTAGTCTAGTTACAACAAGTGAAGCAGCATGTCTTTCTCCTCCATTTTTCTTCGTGTTGTTGTGATTTTTCTTTGTCGACCGCCTGTGTACACGTACATATCAAATGGTGTATATTTTGAAAGGCTATGTGTACGATTGTGCGCATACGCTAGCATACGCGTTAAAAAAACTAAGTATACAAGAGGCTTTAGCATTCAGAAAGTATTTGATAGGGTTAGCACTGAACTAGCATCTTGAAACTGTAATGACAGGTTCAGGACAGGACTCCTTTGTTGTCTCATTCAATCTCAGTTAAGCTGGCCACTGGGAGGCGTTATTTATATTTGTGCCCAAAAAAAGCATGTCTCTTTGAAAAAGTGTACAGTGAAATTTCTTACTGGAATTGATTTTTTTTACTCAATCTATTTTAAAAATGACCTTTTGGACCATTTCTCTCCACCCACCTATATTTGTGATAATTATGTCTAATTATGTATGCTATTCATACTAAGGGCTTGGTCCATCTTCACAAATGTGGTATTAACTCCTGTTCGCAGATTCTGTAATTTCCACCTGTTTTTGTTTTCAATAATTCTGTTTATATTTTGAAAATTTATATTTACATTGACATTTATTCATTTAGCAGATGCATTTATCCAAACCGACTTACAAATGCGAAAAAATACAAGCAAATCGATATATCAAGCAGAGAACAATACAAGTAGTGCTACCATACAAGATCCATTAATTGAGTTCCAGAAGAAGCAAAGTGCACAGAGTAGAGGTAAGTGCAAGATTTATTTTATTTATTTATTTTTTTAAATGAGTTGGTTAGGTGTTCACGGAAGAGGTGGGTCTTTAGCTGTTTTTTGAAGATGGTGAGAGATTCTGCGGTCCGGATTGAGGTTGGAAGTTCATTCACAGTTAGTGTGAAGGTTCTGGAAAGGGACCTTGCACCACGCTGAGTGGGAACTACTAAACATCGGTCGCTAATCGATTGCAGATTGCGTGAGGGAACATAAGCCTTCAGGAGAGAGTTGAGGTAGGAGGGTGCTGCTCCAGACAAGGTCTTGTAGGTGAGCATCAAGGCCTTGAATTTGATGCGGGCAGCTACAGGAAGCCAGTGGAGGGAGATGAAGAGGGGTGTGACATGGGTTCTCTTGGGCTGCAGCATACTTTTGGGAGGCCCAAAAGTAGTGAGTTGCAGTAGTCCAGTTTTGAGATAACAAGAGCCTGGACTAGTATCTATGTAGCCTGTTCGGTGAGGTAGGGTCGGATTTTCTTGATGTTGTACAGGATGAACCTACAGGACCATGCAGTTGTTGAGATGTGGTCTGTAAAGGTCAAGCTGTCATCAAGAATCATCCCAGTTCCTGGCCGTCCTGGTTGGCTTGAGTGTGGTTGAGTTGAGCTGTACAGTGAGGTTGTGGTTGATTGAGGGACAGGCTGGGATGACGAGAAGCTCAGATTTTGCCAGGTTGATCTTAAACTGGATGTTGAGCTTAAGCTGGAGGTTGCCAGGTTGAGCTTAAGCTGGATGAGCTTGAGCTGGATGTTCCCTCATCCAGACCGAGATGTCCAACAGGCAAGCAGAGATGCGTGCAGAGACTGATGGATCGTCAGGCTGGAAGGACAAATAGAGCTGGGTGTCATCAGCATAGCAATGATATGAGAAGCCATGAGACTCAACTGCCCTAGAGATGTAGTGTAGATAGAAAATAGGAGTGGACCCAGAACTGACCAATGTGGAACTGCAGTTGTGAGTTGCTGAGTTTCAGAAATACCTCCCCTCCATGATACCTTGAAGGATCTGTCAGAGAGATAGGATTCCACCCAGTGCAGAACCGTTCCAGTGATGCCCAGGCTGGAGAGAGTTGACAGGAGGATCTGATGGTTCACAGTGTCGAAAGCAGCTGAGAGGTCAAGTAGGATGAGGACAGATGATCTAGAGGTTGCTCTTAGTAGTCGTAAGGCTTCAGTGACAGAAAGCAGAGCAGTCTCCGTGGAGTGATTGCTCTTGAAGCCAGATTGCTTGGTGTCCAGGAGGTTGTTCTGTGTGAGAAAATTGGAGAGTTGATTAAAAACGGCTCAGTTGCGGTGTTTAAGTCAAGTGAGGAGAGGTGGCTATCAGAGGGAAGTAAGGTTGTGACAACGGAGGAGAAATGTGAGGGGGAATGGGGCCGAAGATTGCGACAAAAAGAGATAGAGGGTGGAGACAGTGAAGCGGTGAAGGGAGAGAAATTTAGTCTCTGAATTTACACACAGCACAGCATTGAATACACTGAATAATTTAATTAATGGATAGACATTTACAGTTATAGAGCATGGTTAAAAAATGTCTCATCTTTTTGAAAATAATTATGATCTGTGAATGCATAAAAATGTGGGGGGAAACATAATGCCCTTTTTAGGTAAATAAAATAAAAACACCTTTTTGTTTTGATGTAAAATGAAATTCTGAATGTTTAGAATCACTTTCTATTTATATTTATTATTTGGTTCACAATCTTGTCAACATGGGAGAAAAAAGTGGTGCAGATTTCTCAAATTCTATAAAGCAGTGTCTGACAGCTGCCACTAGGTGTCCTCACAAACTCCATAAGTGGTCAAAAAAGTATTCAAATGCACAAAGATTTTTCATACTATACCTAACTTCACCATAATTCAAGGAGCCTTTGTTACTTAAACACACAGCCATCTGTACACAGAATACATACCTTGGGGGCCCAACATCTTAACCTCTGTTTAGAATTTTGATGTGACAAGACAAAAATTGAAAAGTTAACATTGGTCCTGGTTGCTGTTCAGTGTTGTAATGTTTAAAATGTGGTCATTGTAAATATTTTACCAGAGTCCCTTTAGCCAGCACAATTACAAAGTTAACATTTTCAGTTAGTAATAGTGTTACCACCTCCTGCAACGAACACAAAGGGTTGGATTTTAGGAGGCAAAATAACTATATACCGTAAATAACAAGGCTGAACAACGAGGCTGAACATGAACTGCAGCAATTATGCACTTGTAAAAAGAGTAAAACAAAATCCACCTGACAAACACTGGTTTGCAATTTCAGACTATCAGTATACTGGTTCAGATCATTCCAGAGTATGAAGCACAGGCAGTCTGCAATCATGCAAAGTGGCAAATCACAAAATTGCATTTGATAACGGTATTGTTCTTCTTCTGTGCCAAGCAGTGTACACAGTATTCTCCCCTATGTGACATTTGGGTGGGGATCTGAGAGGGAGACATCTGTGATTGGCACAGGAAAACACCCCTAAGGCCTTCTCTCTGCTTCCTGCTGTATTTGCTCCTCAGAAAAAGTGGCACACATGACATGGTTCTTTTTTCCCCATCGTTGGCCAGCTCTGCCCAAAGGATCTTCCTAAAAGGATTCTGGGTCATGGACTCCTGTTGTTTGTCCTTGGCAATCTCTTTGTGGAGACTATAGCTGTTCACAACTGCAATATTCACAACGTGAATGAATAGTGTCTTGTACCAGCAAAAGGTCTTCTGGGTGATGCTGATGTACTTGATGAGGGCATCTGACAAGTCCACGGGGCAGCTTCCTTCCTTGAAACTCTTAAATGTTTGGAGGTTGGTAGGTTGTATGTAAAAACAAATCTAATATTTAAATTAAAGTGTTTATTATGGCACCGAACCGATATCACATCAAAGCATGGATGTGTTCAGGAGGTCATTTCCACCTAGTCTGAGAATTTTAGCTGGTATTCCATCAGGGCCTGAAGATTCTTCATCCTCAGTGTAAATAAAAAAAAAACTTTGATTATCATTGTTCTGGTTGGTTTGGCCATGCCCTCCTGTGTTGGGTGTTGAAGGACATAAATGTCATGTGAAAAAATAAGTACACCCCATGGAAATTGTTGTTTTATTTTATTTTATTATTTTACATATTTGGACAAGCAAAAATTTGATCATCTTTGAAACAGTGCCTATTAATGTTGATATACTTGAACAAAACAAAGTAAAGCTTAGCTTTTTCAATCATTTATTTAACAGAAATATCAATAGATGTGGTATTCTTCTGTAGAAAAAATAAGTACACCCTTGGCCTCAGAAACTAGTATTCCCTCCTTTAGCAGGAATAACTTCTTGTAGGAATTTTGCATAGTTGTCCACCAGGCTTGCTGGAATTTTTGACCATTTGGCCATGCAATATTCTTTCAGTTGCAAGATGTTTGAGGGTTTTCTCACATGTACTGCCCATTTCAAATCCCCCCACAACATTTCAACGGGATTAAAATCCGGGCTTTGACTAGGCCATTCCATAACCCTCCATTTCTTTTTGACCCATTCCTTGGTGGATTTGCTAGTGTGCTTATGATTATAATCTTGTTAAAGTCCTCTTTCAGTTCAACGTCAACTTTCAGATAGATGGCCTCACATTATCTTCAAGCACTCTTTGATGATGCAGAATTCATAGTTGAATCAATGAATGCAAGCTGCCCAGTCCCTGAGGCAGCGAGACTACCAAACCATAACATTTCCACCACCGTGCTTCACAGTTGGTGTGAGGTGCATTTCATGAAAAGCTGTGGCCAAACAACTCTATCTTTGATTGGTCTGTCTATAGCACATTGTTCCAAAAGGTCTACTCTTTGCCTATGCTCACTGGCAAAGGCTTTCTCCTAGCACACCTCACATGCAGGTCAGATTTGTGCAGTCTATTTCTGATTGTAGAAGCATGCACTTTGACACCAACAGTTGTAAGATTTACTAGCAGATCCTGTTATTAAATTTTGGGGGTTTTGGAGACTTCTTTTTGCATCAGACGGTCTGCTCTTGGGCTGAATTTGCTAGGATGGCCAGTCCTGGACAAATTGGCTGTCGTTGAAATCTGTGCTATTTGTAGATTATTTTCCTTGCAGTGCAATGATGTATTTTAAATATTTTGGAGGTCCTTTTAAATCCATTACCAGACTCATAGGCATATACAACCTTTTTTTTGAAAGGCCTTACAGAACTCTTTAGATCTTGGCATGATGACACCACACACCTCAATAGCAAAGGGAACACCAGACACTAGATATGAGAGGTATAAATATGACAGGTTCTACCTGCACTTTCTAAGCAGATTCTAATCACTGGCACCCAATCTTGAACACCTGATTCTAAATTTATGGATTTGAAGGTGTGATAAATGTAGGGGTATACTTATGTTTTCTATGTGCTTGATTTGTTTATGTTCATTTTAAATGACTGCAAATTACTACAAAATCTAAATTTTGTGCGTCATTTGATATAGTGTATCACCTTTATTAATAGGCACTGTTTCAAAGATGATCAAATGTGTGCTTGTCCAAATATGGCAAAAAAAAAAAAAAGCCAACAATTTCCATGTGGTTTACTTTTTTTTTTTTGCCCACATGACTGCAGTTACATTAACCAGTTGTGCAGGCCTCAGTCCTGTTATTGTTAACATACCAGACTTGGTGTTTCTTGCACTTGTAGCCCAGTACTCTACTGCTGGTGTGTAGTATGACTGCCATGAGCATGTTTCAGTGTGCCTCATCATCCTTAGAGTGTTGTGTAAATGGCCATATTGCCCACCAGATTAACATGTCTTTCTTCTGTATATGATTACATAAAGTTCACTAATCCAGTGAGATTTTCATTTCACTGTATCTTGGCGGTTAGAACCTTCACAAAGTTTGTATTGTACCTGAGAGGAGTGCACCCACTGCTGCAGTAAAAAGTATACCCATGTACTTGCCTCAGCTCATTATACCATTGGGATGAATTGGAATGCTGACTGCAATCCAGGCCATCTTGCCTAACAACAGTTCTCACTAATGCTCTTGAAGCTGAATGGGCACAAATCCCCATATTCACATCCCAAAATCTAGTGGAAAGCCTTCACAAGAGAGTGAAGTCTGTTATAGCAGCAAAGGGGGGACCAACTCCATATTAATATCCATGGCTTTGAAATAGGACATTCAGCAAGCCCATATGAGTGTGATGGCTAGGTGTCCACATACTTTTGTTCATGTACAAACTTCATTTACTGTAACATAATTTTCATTTGTACCACAGTGATATTGAATTTTCAGATCTGGTCGGGTGTTGATTAATTTTCCATGAAATCAGTTTTAATAAGTTTTATATTAATGCAGTCATTCTAATTATGATTTTTATAATTAACAGCTAATTCACAGGGACTTCACTGTTTTGCAGAAATTACAAAAATTAAATATAACTAACAAAAAAAAAGTTTTTCTTTAATATTCAAAAATTGTAATGATAGTTAATTGTTGTGGTATAAAAGGAATTTCACGAAAACACTTCAAGAAAATCAGACCCTATATCACTGAACGGCTACATAGCTACTAGTCCAGGCTCTTGCTATCTCAAAACTAGACTATTACAATGCACTACTCTCAGGCCTCCCAGTCAGCTCCATCAAAACCCTTGAGATGATTCAGAATGGAGCAGCACGCCTTGTCTTCAACCAGCCCAAAATAACCCATCACACCCCTCTTCATCTCCCTCCGATGGCTTCCTGTAGCTGCCTGCATCAAATTGAAGACCTTCATCCTCATGTACAAGACCTTGTCTCTCCCCTCTAACTCAACACTCCTTGAGGTTTATGTTCCTTCACGTAATCTGTGATCAGTTAACGACTAGCCTGGTAGTGCCTGCTCAGCGAGACATGAGGTCTCTTTCCAGAACCTTCAAGCTGACTGTGTCCCTCAGCAGTGGAATGAACTTCCAGCCTGTCTGGACAGCAGAATCACTATCTTCAAAAAATGGTTAAAAACTCACCTCTTTTCATGAATATTTGACTAACCCCTAACTTGCAACCCCCTTGCCCATATATATATATATATATATATATATATATATATATATATAATAAATTCTGCTCTTACAACTCTACTCTGTGCACTTTGCTTCTCTAGATCTCAATAAAAAATCATGTATGGTAGTGCCACTTGTATTGTTCTCCACTTGATATATCGTTTTGCTTTTATTTGTAAGTCACTTTGGAAAAAAGCGTCCGCTAAATGAATAAATGCAAAAATGTACTTCAGGATGATGTATTCAAGAAGAAAATTGCTTTGCATTCATTAACACCCACAAAACTCCATAGAAATTTTTCAGAGGCAGGAAGTCATTTCTACTCACATCTATGGCAATTTAAAAAATATTATTTAGCTTTGTAACAGCACCTGAAAAGGCCAAAATCTGAAGACAAGTTACAGAAAAGGTGAATTTGAAAAACAGAGGGGAAAAAATTAGATCTACATTGTACCCATGTGATCATGGACACCAAGTAATAGAAGTTTCAACACACTGAAATAGAAAGGTTTTTCTGTCTGATTTTATTTTTGCATACAGATGCCTGCAGATGACTATAGCTGGGAGCTATTAGCTGGAAAACACAATGGGACCAGAGCATGACGTTGTTACCTAGTCAAAAAATACCACAGAAAATTTTTCTTTTACACATTTTTATAAGGATATGTCCATGCGTTTACCAAATCAACTTTTGGAGACTCCAAAGGGACCCTTGGTAACCATGTACACATACCTAGGATAAAAAGGCTACTACTCTTGATTTTTTCATAATTTTGAGCACTAATAAAAGGTGACATTAAGAGTTATCCAGCAATCTACAAAATGTATATTCATAATTTAAACTAAAGCTTATTTATGTCTGAATATAGGGTTCGCATTGGTCAGCAGGTTTCAAGAGTGTAGGCACCGCTGGTAGTCTTGTAACCCGAAGTAGGGTTGGAGCTATGAACTGTCATCCTCCAAAGACTGTGGCTAGCCTTTTTTGTGATTGTTTAACTTCAGTGCGCTATCCAGCAAGAGGTAAGTGAACTCTACTATTAATGCCGTTTAGGAGTGGGCACACTCTAATTTGGCAATCGACAGTTTACAGTTCGTGATCAGTTTGGTGTTTCTCGCTTTAACGCTAATACAATGTTAAATACTTGAGGTCCAGTTGGAATCCCCTCCCATAGTTTTCTGTCTATAAGTTTCGTGGAGTCATTCCCCACGATTTTGGTTGCTTAATTTTTTGACGCACTGTCGGTAAACAACGCACCCCGATTGGGCTTCATTGAAGTGTTTTTCATGCCTGTGATTTAGTTCATGAATTTGTTTAATTATTGGCTACAGTGTGAGCATGTTCACTCTTAATGCACCAGATTGCATACCAGTGCATAAGTTATCATAGAGGGATCATTCCCCTATATTTTTTTTGTTTACTTTTCATAATTGACTTGTTAATAGGACAGGCTACACATCGCACCTTGACAGGGGGGTGATTGAAATGGGTGTTTGTTTTCCTCCCTGTGATTTAGTTCGTGGATCTCTTTAATTAATAGTTACAGTGCAAGAGAGTGTTGCTCTTAACTGTATCATATTGCATGGCAGTGATCTCAGCTGTTTTACCATACGGAGTGTCATTGTGTCACTGCAAAGTGGACATTTCTCTCTTTCGTTTTCAATTACTACCTGGTAAAGTGTTCACACGCAGAAAACCACATGGATAGTAATCACTGCGGGTACCCATTTTTATGACATGTTTTGATTGCCTGGCCCCTCTTGAACTAGAGGATGGCCATGAGAGATGTCCCTCTTGCCTCTTAAGAGAGGGATTAACTGAGATGGCATGCATGAACTGCAGCTGTATGAGCTTGGCATCATGGGCAGCCAGGCTGGCCCAGCTAGAGGGCAGATTGGGCACTCAACTGCATCCTACACAGGCCATGTCTCCTAGCTCTCATAAGCGCCATAAGACAGATTCGCAGGGGGGCCTGGTAAAGGGACAGGCAGAAAGGTAGAGCCCTTGCCCAGAAGGTAGACACCTTGGCATCTGAGTTTGAAGAGATTAATTCTCTCCTCCTTAATTTGCAACCACCCAGTGCACGGCATGCTAGTGATCCTGCACCGCAGTCTCCTCCCATTGTGCTGCCTCCAATACTGTCACCAACCTTTGAGATCTTGGAGGAGGATGCACTCTCCACTAGGGTCTTGGAGAGCCTAGTTATTGGTGGAGGTTATGATGAGGCGGGAAACAGGTGAAAGCTCCCATTCATCTCATCCCAATGCTCAGGGGATGAGCCACAGTGCATTGAAAGGCTCAGAGGCCAGTCAGACATCAGTCAGGCCCGTTTTAAAAATGGCCTTGGCACATCTGGGGTTAGATGCAGCACGTGTCCAGGTGACTCCTCAGAGCGCTTTTTTTCAGGAAGACCTCAGTCCGCAGCTCTCTGTGTCCCACTCTCAGCTCCATATATCGAGGAGCTGCAGAGGTGCTGGGCAGACCCCAGACGTTTCTCTCATCTCCCGACAGACTGTAGAGCACTAGCCAATATGCAGGATGTATCCAACCATGGCCTTAACCGCATGCCCAATATAGAGCCAGCTGTTGCCGCCCTTGTGCTTTCGCCTGATTAAGCACTTCATCCCGATGCATGCTGTCCCTGGCCACAGTGCTGGTTGTCAGATGACTTCATTGTGAGAAGCTATGAAACAGCAGCACATATGGGACATATTAGGAATTCCATGTCACACCTTATGCTGGCCCTGTCCCAGACATTGCAGGCTACAGAAGTTGACCTTTCTGCCCAGAGCCTGAGTGATGCCTCTTTGCAGGCATTCACCTATATGAACATGGAGTTTAATGTCTTCATTAACCCTCGCCTGATGCCAAATATGGCTGGCCCAGTCTCCACTTTTGGAACCCTGCAGTGGAACCCTCCACTCTCTTCATGTCATTCCTGGGGAACTGTTTGCCCCTGCTGCACAGCAAGCCCTGGAGTGCAGTCTACAGATTACACAGGCCAGACAACAGTTTGCTACTCTGCGTCATGGACACCCCACTAGACAGAGACCCTCTATGGCAGCAAATACGGCTCAGAACATACCGTGGCATATTACCCAGATGAGAGCACAACACCCAGAGAGGTTTCGTCAGCCAGCCCCTGCCCAGCCCCCTTATTTGGCACAGCGAGGCCAGACTTCTGGCCGTTGCCCCTCCAGAAATTATAATGGGCGAGGGGGTAGACAATGACTGTACCACTCCTGCGGTCGGGTGCTTCACCAGCCAGCTGGGATGCTGGTAAGCACTCAGATGCTGGGAATCACTTACATCAGACACCTGGGTTGTAGGGCTACAGCATTCAACTCGGACGTCAACCGCTGAGGTTCCATGGAGTCAAAAAGACCTTTAGTCAAGGACCCAGACAAGACTCTGGGCTCTCCTGACAAAGTGTGCCATCGAGCAATTAGACAGCACCTTTACAGAACAATGGATTCTATTCCGGTTATTTAATAATCGCAATTTTTTTTTTAATCGTTTTAATTATATAAGATGATGATAATTAATTATATATTATTGTTTATAATATATTTTATTATATTGTTTCCCTCGTCCGTTTTGCCATAATTTCCTTTCCAAAAGTCAGTTAGTCATATATGTCTGTATGTCAAGTGGTCTAAAGCAAAGGCATGTACAGTATCTCACAAAAGTGAGTACACCCCTCACATTTTTGTAAATATTTGATTATATCTTTTCCTGTGACAACACTGAAGAAATGACACTTTGCTACAATGTAAAGTAGTGCGTGTACAGCTTGTATAACAGTGTAAATTTGCTGTCCCTTCAAAATAACTCAACACACAGCCATTAATGTCTAAACTGCTGGCAACAAAAGTGAGTACACCCCTAAGTGAAAATGTCCAAATTGGGCCAAAAGTGTCAATGTTTTGTGTTTTCCAGCACTGCCTTAACCCTCTTGGGCATAGAGTTCACCAGAGCTTCACAGGTTGCCATTGGAGTCCTCTTCCACTCCTCCATGTTGACATCACGGAGCTGGTGAATGTTAGAGACATTGTACTCCTCCACCTTACGTTTGAGGATGCCCCACAGATGCTCAATAGGGTTTAGATCTGGAGACATGCTTGGCCAGTCCATCACCTTCACCCTCAGCTTCTTTAGCAAGGCAGTGGTCGTCATCATGCTGGAATACTGCCCTGCGGCCCAGTCTCTGAAGGGAGGGGATCATGCTCTGCTTCAGTATGTCACAATACATGTTGGCATTCATGATTCCCTCAATGAACTGTAGCTCCCCAGTGCCGGCACCACTCCTGCAGCCCCAGACCATGACAATCCCACCCCCATGCTTGACTGTAGGCAAGACACACTTGTCTTTGTACTCCTCACCTGGTTGCCGCCACACACACTTGACACCATCTGAACCAAATAAGTTTATCTTGGTCTCATCAGACCACAGGACATGGTTCCAGTAATCCATGTCCTTAATCTGCTTGTCTTCACCAAACTGGTTTCGGGCTTTCTTGTGCATCATCTTTAGAAGAGGCTTCCTTCTTGGACGACAGCCATGCAGACCAATTTGATGCAGTGTGCGGCGTATGGTCTGAGCACTGACAGGCTGACCCCCCACCCCTTCAACCTCTGCAGCAATGCTGGCAGCACTCTTGGCAATCTTCTTATAGCCTAGGCCATCTTTATGTAGAGCAACAATTCTTTTTTCAGATCCTCAGAGAGTTCTTTGCCATGAAGTGCCATGTTGAACTTCCAGTGATCAGTATGAGGGAGTGTGAGAGCGATGACACCAATTTAACACACCTGCTCCATATTCACACCTGAGACCTTGTAACACTAACAAGTCACATGACACCGGGGAGGGAAAATGGCTAATTGGGCCCAATTTGGACATTTTCACTTAGGGGTATACTCACTTTTATTGCCAGCAGTTTAGACATTAATGGCTGTGTGTTGAGTTATTTTGAGGGGACAGCAAATTTACACTGTTACACAAGCTGTACACTCACTACTTTACATTGTAGCAAAGTGTCATTTCTTCAGTGTTGTCACATGAAAAGATATAATCAAATATTTACAAAAATGTGAGGGGTGTACTCACTTTGTGTGAGATACTGTATATAAGGCATAACTCATTTAAATTTAAGAAGTGCTACTTTGTTTATTTTGATGCTGTGACAGCCATGTTGATCTGACATCACTCTGTAAACTGGGAATGGTCTTGTAGTTGAGAAGACTACTCCAAGTTGATGAGTAGAAATTTCCGGTTGAGAGGGCGTTTTCTTTGGCTTTTCCTGGTTGGAGGTTGGAATTATAATTTGTGACCTCTAGTCAAACACAGCATAAGTGTCAGCCAGAAGTCTGCCAGATGTGCTCTTGCACACTAGTGCTTTCACCAAGAGTCATTCACTTACCAAGGCTGTGTTCGAAAAGTAGGAGAGAATGTGATGTATTCCTGAACAAGCCAGTGTTGGCACACAGCCTTAGGGAGTCTATGTTATATTGTAGGTTAAGACATACCAGACCTGTCATTATCTCTCTTTGAAACATGTGAGTAGCAAGAAATCTAAACTGAACTGCCTTATAAGGCAGCTTTTGTCCTCTGAGAAAAAAAAACCCTGTAATGGTCACTAAATATCTATTTCTTCATAAATGTGGCAAGCACTAAATCTTCCAGTACTGCAGCTTGCACTCTGTTGGCTTATGGCTACCACCACAGACTAGCCCATCCTCCTTTTGTATAGCAGCATTTATTTTGTCTTCATTGAATGACTTGGTGTTATTTGTCTTCATTTATGGATTTGTGTTGGCTTGCTTTATTTCATTATTGATTTTTTTTTTATTTAATATTTATTTAATGTCATTAACATGAAATGACTGTGTTTCACATAAATTTGGAAGGCCACATTAGCTTGCTGAAAGAAGCCACTGCCATTAGGGAACACCGTTGCCCTGAAGGGGTGTACTTGGTCTGCAACAGTGTTTGGGTAGGTGGGACATGTCAAAGTAACATCTATATGATGTCAGCACAACATTGCCCAGAGCATCACACTGCTGCCGCCAGCTTGCCTTCTTCCCATAGTGCATCCTGGTGCCACCTCTTCTCCAGGTATGTGACACACATGCACCCAGCTGTCCGCATGATGTAAAATAAAATGTGATCCATCATGCCAGGCCACCTTCTTCCATTGCTCAGTGGTCTAGTTCTGATGATCACATGCTCATTATAGGTGCTTTTGGTGGTGGGCTGGGATCAGCATGGGCACTCTGACCGGTCTGCAGCTATGTAGCCCCATACACAGCAAGCTGCGATGCACTGTGTTCTGACACCTTTCTATCATAGCCAGCATTAAATTTTTCATCAATTTGTGCTCTTCTGTGGGTAGCCTTCTCTCCCCACATGCATCAGTGAGCCTTGGGCGCCCATGACCCTGTCACTGGTTGTCCTTCCTTGGACCACTTTTGGTAGGTACTAACCACTGCATACTGGGAATACCCCACAAGACCTGCTGTTTTGGATGGTCAGACCCAGTCGTCTAGCCATCACAATTTGGCCTTTGTCAGAGTCTCTCAGATCCTGACACTTCCCCTTTTTCTTGCTTCTAGCACACAAACTTCAATAATTTAATGTTATGCTTTACATTAATAATTTAATGTTATGCGTCATCAGTGTGCATACAGTGTGTGTGTGTATATGTATTAGTTGGCTTTTTTGACATATTTGGACAAGCAAACATTTGATCATCTTTGAAACCATGCCTATTAATAAAGTTGCTATACTTGAACAAAACCACAAGGAAAAATAGCTATTTCATTCATTTGTTCATCATAAATATCAGTAGATGTGATATTCTTTTGTGGAAAAAGTAAGTACACCCTTTGCCTCAGAAGCTAGTATTGCACCCTTTAGCAGAAATAACTTCTTGTAGGCGCTTGTGAACAAAATTACTACATATTGAAATCTGTTGCTTTTGTTGTCACCTGAGGTTTGCTTGATTATACAAAGTTGCGGAGGACTACACAAGCATTATTTGGGCCCTGATAAATAACAACAAATATGTCATTTGTGTGTGTATGCGCAGGGAGATACAGCTCAGAGAGTGATGTTTGGAGCTATGGGATCCTGCTGTGGGAGACATTTAGCCTGGGAGTATGTCCTTATCCAGGCATGACCAACCAGCAAGCCCGTGAGCAGGTTGAAAAAGGTATCAGTTTTCATGCATAGCACACACAACAGACACACGTACATGCTATGCCTTTATCCACTACTTTTATTTTAACTAGGTGAAACATTGTCATGAATGTTTAATTCACAACTGGCATACTTTTGATTAAATTTGTTACCATGAATGCAGGTTACAGAATGTTGTGCCCACAGAAGTGCCCAGATGAGGTCTACAAGATCATGCAGAGGTGCTGGGATTACAAACCTGAAAATCGTCCCAAATTTGCCGAAATTCTTAGGGAACTGTCTTCAATCAGGAAAAAGTAGCTCCAAATTAGATCATGGGGAACAGTCTGAAGCCATACATATGATTTCTCCCTTATTCACAAAGAGAAATACCTTAATATTTTCTCTAATGTCCATTGCTACATAAGATACTATTTTGCACATTTCTTTGTCACATGACTGAATGAATTGTTGATGCAGCAGTTGTCTTTGAGCCAATGCCAGGGAGCTAGGTATTGGCTTTTCATGTAAAAATGTCAGTATTTCTACCACGTACTGTACATTTCTATGACTGCACATATCTATGTGAATAGAGGAAAAGGTATTTGATAGAGAATTTTTATGAACAAGTTGCATTCCACTGACCATGTTTTTCATAACCATGACACCAGAGAGAAAGCAAAATTGTCAAAGTTGTCTTGCATTTATTTGACTGGTATTTTTCCCACACCCTCTTACTTTTCTTAGAGCCCTTTGTTCTATCTCATAACTCATACAATGTCACTTCAGAGAAGTTTTGCAGAGAAGAACATAAAATTAGGAATTTGTGCTATTGACTCAATTCAACTAGGTAACAAATATTGCATTCAGAACTATTTGTTTAAGGATTCATTAAAAATGAGGTATAACAAATTGCTGAGTGTAATTTATGGAACATGTTAAGAGCAAAATGTTAAAACTCAACAGACTGGCTTTTAAACACACACACATTTTCACACACTTCACATTAAGTGCAGTCATTCTATGTTACTTTGTGCTGAATGGACTAATTCACAATTAAGTAAAACCGTTGTCAGAGATAACCTCTCTACTTCACTCAAGGTTCTTCATTTTATGGGTTATAGCATGTCATTTTGCTAAATGGACTGCTACTGTTCTGCATAGACTTTCTAGGCAAGTAAGAGATCCAGATGTTATATGACTATATGTGTATTTTACTTTAAGGTCTGTGAATCAGCCAAAGCCAATCTCAAATTTATCTCTATGAACAGTTCAGTTTGTGATTATTATTATATGACAATGCATTTTGAAAAATGAGCTTGGAAAGTATTTGATGCACATTTACCTTCAGTGTAATTACAGGAAATCATCCATTATGTATTGGGACAAACTGAAATACCCTTTGTGGTTTATTTTGCTAATTCTCTCTTCTGATTGCTCATTTCTGCTATTTGGTTTAACAGTGCCTTACAATGATTTCCTCTGAACTCCCGAGTAATAAATGAAATTTTTACTTTTATAAGGTGTATTCTGACCACATTCATTTTGTATTTTGTAAATACTGTTGTAGATTCTATAATGTAATAATTTTGTAGACTTTTTTTTTTTGCAAATCATAATGAATTGAAAGTGTCAATGACTTTTAGTTCCTATGTGGCCAGGTATCACTGTGTTCTCATATAATAAAAACATTTGCACGTTTGCAGTTTGTAAAAATCATCCTGGTGTCACATGTAGTGTTTTGTTTAAAATGGTGGACTGTCTTGTGAAATGTCTGTACTGACTGATCCAAACTCTTGACAGAGTTTATATCACTCAGCACTGATTCATTCATGTACTTATTCAGGTTCCTCCGTCACATGACAGAATACTTCCTGTGGTTTCTGGTCAGATGTGATGACCTTACATCATTAGTACTACTGCTGAGTGAGGTCTTGTATTTTCCTCTTAATTTTATATTCAGATACCTGGCGTTTTATTTATTTCAAATAACTGTTATTCTTTGTAGTTTTTTTTTTATTTATTTTTATTCATCATCTTATGAAATTCTTAAACTCCTACTGTCAATGTATTTTACATATTATATAGATTTTTTTCTCACTTCCTATTGATTGACTTGTCTATTTTCTTACTTTGTTGCACTATATGACTTAATATTCCAGCTGTAGAGAAATGCCAGTTGTCACAGTGCTGTACAAAAAAATAATGCATAATAATATCACAGTGATTCAAGAAATAATTTTAGGCTTTGTTACATTGGGGAATTACATGTTTGTTATGTGTATTTAATCCTATATTACTGGTGTTGCCATTTATTACCCTGTGTAGAAAAAAAAAATCATATTTTTATGTAGCTTGAGTATTACTTGAGTATTGAATTTTGATATTTTGATTGCACCTTTGGCCATGTAGGAGAATATTCCATTGCTAAGCATTCATATAATGGTAATGGTAAGCTAATGGTAGGACTATAGACAACGCCAATAATTTTTAGATGGAACATGTATTGTTGTTTTGGTTTTAAATTATGTTAAATAAACTAACTATAAAAAGCATATACTGCATATTTGAATACATTTGTCAGCACCTCTGTTCAAAAGTAGGCTTTTATCAATATTTGTATTCATAAGAATAGATTATTATATACTCCAAAATAATATTACTTAAGAAATAATTTTTATATTGTGAGGTGTATGCCCTCTGTGCTGATCCTGATCTAGTCTTCCAAGGTTGAATTGAGTACTTTTGATTTAATTCTGTTTTGAGCTGAAAATCCCACCTTCACACTGAGCAGCCAAAATTGGTAGGACAAGCAATATCTCAAAATTTGCTCAAAGCACATGCTGTGTTGTTGTCATGCTTCTTGCACACATCCAGTCAGGTTTTATTCATTAGTAATATCTGAGAGGTAAATTTATTGCAAGGTAGCTTCACATGCAATCATATGTGTTGAATTTTATTTTTAGCTCCTTCCATTCGGTCTCATCATGTAGTTCACAGGCACGAGACACTGCTTCTGCTAACGGTGTTTTATGTGGAGCACTCTGTGATTACATAATCACAAGCTTTTTTTATGATTTTGACTATCGCCCTGTTTTCTCACAGTCTCT
Organism: Ictalurus punctatus; assembly: GCF_001660625.3. NCBI lineage: Eukaryota > Metazoa > Chordata > Actinopteri > Siluriformes > Ictaluridae > Ictalurus > Ictalurus punctatus. Next base: position 8,276,852 of record NC_030443.2, on the reverse strand, counting down.
TTCTTGAAATGGTTCATTCCGGTAACGAAATTCGTTTCCCCACTATTTCTCTGCACGCTTTGGAACAAAAGTCACAAAACATTTTCTGTGTGTGATGATCATACCTGAGCCATGCAAACTCTTAAATCTAAGGAGTCTGCCTTTCTGCACTTTTACCGATACATTTTGTAAAAGATGGGAATACTATCAGGTTTGCTTTTTTTTTTTTTCATTTAAAACGAAACAAATAAAATGTTTTAATTTTTAATTTTATTTTTTAAATTTAATTTAATGTTTTAATTTAAAAATGTGGGTTTGGAGGAAATTCATCCAAAGCACCAAAATAGTGAGGATCAGCTATCAGTGTTCATTGTTCATCAGCTATAAGAGGATCAGTGTTCATTGATTGACACTGAAAGATGATCCTCTGTGTCTCTGTTGTTCTCTCTCTCTCTCTCTCTCTCTCTCTCTCTCTCTCTCTCTCTCTCTCTCTCTCTCTCTCTCTCTCTCTCTCTCTCATGCTGGCACAACTGGAGCCTGCTTTTTTATTAGCAGGTGTGCCATCAGCATTGGTGCTCGACAGAGATGAGGGTTGTTTGAAAAAGTCTGATATTTTTTATGCACAGGTTTGGGTACCCCTTGTCAAAAATAGTTACCACACTCTGGTGTTCTTCAGTCCAGATGATAGGTGTTTACGAGTGAAGTTTTGCATTGCTCTTTTTGGGTTGACCTTTTCCGTTGCCTTTCGAGGTATTGATTTTGCTGGTATCAGTCTCAGCTGGGCTCTAGAGTTCAAATAAGGGTCTTGCTATTCGAGAGAAGTCTTGTATGAAAGACTGGTAATAGCCTAGAAATCCAAGCAGTGCCCTAACATCTCCGACTGTGCGGGGCTTTCTCTCCTTCAAAAGCGACCACAGCTTCCAAATCTTTCGGGTTGATCTGGATTCCATCACCTGATACCATGCGTCCAATATACCTGATTCTCCTCTTGAAGAGCTCACATTTATTGGGTTGGAGCTTTATGTCGTGCTTACTCATGCGGCACAGGACTTATCTTATGTGATCCACATGTTCCTCAAAGGTTTTTGAGTAACACAGCACGTCAAGTTATGGAGCACAACATTCATCTCTACTACCATCTAACACATCTTTCATGCATCTCTGAAATGTGGCGGGTGTATTTGTCAATCCGAATGGGATGCGCACCCATTCATACAGTCCCCAAGGTGTGCTGCAGGCTGTGATGTCTGGATGCTTCACTCACAAAACCTTGAGGATATGCACATCCCTGATCCAATATGGAGAACTATGAGTGAAATCAAGTCTGTCTAACAGGTCTTAGATTCATGGGAGTAGATGGTGGTCTGGAATCATTTTTCGGTTTAATTCCCGAAAATCTACACATAGGCGCAGACTGTTTGTCTTTCTTCCGCACACATACCACTAGAGATGAGTAAGCGGATACAGACTTACAAATTCAGCCTTTGTCCAAAAGATTGTGTACATACTCCTTCACCTCTTTGTACAGGGGTTTTGAAATAGAGTTGTATGCTTTCTGGACAGGGTTGTTGTCAGTGGTGTTGATAGCTGTAAACCTGGAATACAGCCGATATATCTCTCGCCTTTGGCAAACGTGATTCTTCATAGAGCATTTGTCACACCACCTGCTGTTCGTGGTCAGAAAGGTGTTTCAGTTCCACAGGTAGGTCCCATTTCTCCTGTTGGTGAGGCATTGTAGATGTACCTTTTCTCTCACCATTACCTTCCGTTCTCCCTAACTGGGTCGAGCATGCATGAACACCACCACCACCACCACCTGTGTGTGTTGAAGGGAACATTACTGGTGTACTATTGGTGATGCTCTCAATGTGATCCAGTACTATTCTCTGAGGTAAGAATATGTCATGGCGTGTGAAGTTCCGGATTGGGATTCTTACTACTCTTGAGGCTCCAGCAGGCACATCAACAAGCGCAGGAAACATCTCCAATCCATCTGGTAAGTTATTATCCTCTGCTGGCTCAAATAACATTGTTCCTTCTTTTGAACAGTGTCTAATGCGGCATCTCACATGAAATCTTTGTCCACTTTGAACCAGGAGTCCTTCCTTTCCAGTTTTTATCAAGGGGCAGTTTTGATTTTCCTGTAAAGGCATATTGTTAACAGTGGAAACAAGAACTTCAGCTGTGTGTTTTCTATCCTCTGAGAGAAGGTAATGTAAACTGGTGTCATTAATTTGCCCATTGTTGCCCCTAATTAGTTCTTCAATGACATTGAAGCCTAACAGTGGACTACCTTCATAGCTTCTGCTGACTAGCATTGGTACAAATATTTCTACTTTACCAAATCTTTTGCTCTCGATTTCTAGGAGAACTGTAATCCACCCATCAAATGGTATGATTGTCCCATTAGCTGCAGTGACCTCAAACTGCCGTATTGACAGTAAGCTTTCAATGGGCTGAATGTTGACATCTGACAATACTTGCTCCACCCAGGACTTTCCCACTATGCTCACCTGTGCCCTGCTATCCAGTAACATCTGTATTTTAACACCATTCAGATGACAGGTAACCATGCACCTCCTTCCAATTAACTGAGCAACCCGTTTCTTTGTACCAACAAAGGTACGTTTGTTGGTACATTATGCTGTTTGAATGATTGGCCAGCTACTGGGGTTTCACTTTTAAGACTGTTGATTTTAATGGGGGATCCTTGGTGTTGGCTGGTCATTGGTGGTCCCTCCCCAATGACCTGTTCCAGTTTCCCGATGGTTTATTGTTTAGGAGACAGCCAACAGCTCAGTGTCCCTCTCGATCACAGCGAAAACAGTGTGTAAACATGTCAATTACCTGTTCTGCACACTGCTTACATTTTCCTTTTGTGTCAGGTTTTGTTATGGTTTTGGGATTTGTTGCAGTATCACAATGGCTTTTATGCACTGTGGTTAAGAGGGCTTTCTCTAGGCTCTTGTTCAAAGCTGAAACTTGTAATGTTAGGTCCTATATGGCAGTATGGTTTGCCTTTACTTCAGCCTGGGTTTGGATAGCATCCCGCCTGTCTGCCTCCTGTTGTGTAGCATTGACATTAACTATTTTCTGCCTGTGTGAATGACCTAGGCGTGTCTCTCTTTCATTCTCCTCCTACTGACCATGTTATAATTTCTAGAATGATATCATTGGTAATGCTGTCGTTTGAGATCTTGCCTTGTATAGTTGTACTTCTCACTTAAACCTTGGTAAAGTGAATGGAGAAAACTCCCTGTACTAGCCTGGTGTCATACTGAAAAGCTGTACCACTTTGTTGAGATGCAAACAAAACACGCTGTTTCAAACTCCTTAATCTATACAGAAACTGTTGTGGACTTTCCCTGTCATGTTCTTTAATATTACTGAGCTCTTGGAACAGTTCTGTACTACTTTTGTCTCTAAGGTGTGCCCTGAGAAAACGCTTGATCTCCCCTACCGTGAGACTATCTATAGTGAGCAACATATCTTTAAATGTGCCTGGTTTAATTATTTTAAACTGACAATGGCGTTGGGGTTGGATGCCTGAATAGTACTAAATAGTAAATAAAAAAGGGAGACCACATTATTTGTGCTTGCTAACATTGCAGCATGTATTCTTCTGCATTTGATAACGCAATCCATTTTCCCGTTACCTTCCAGTGCGCCACCTAGTGTTGTGAAGGTCTAGTGTACATGAAAATGCAAGGCTAATAGTGTATAATAGGACTAACTGAAGGAGTACAATCTAACTGAAAATCTAATCTCAAAATGAACTATTCTAATGCATTAATGTTGAATGTAGCCTCACAAAATAATAACGTTTAAAAAAAATAAAATTATGGGGTATTATGTGTATGTCTTATTTCAACCCTCCACAAATGCATTTGAATAACTTACAGCAAGGGACCACACGTGTACATCCATAAAAACAGTAAGCATCCCTGCACTACTGTTGTGTTCTGTTTTATCTGTGCTTCAGTATGAACATTTATTTCTATTTATCCTGCTACGTGCATTAACTTCCCTCAGACACATTGAGTCAAACACACCATTTGTGCAAACAAACAGCTCAGATGTAGAAAAGACATTTTTGTGGAGGTATTTAAGCAGTTACATTGCCTACATCCAGTGAATAAATTTACCAAATGAACGAACAAACGACTCATGCAAACGAGTGTACTCTTTAAGACGATTCTTCTATGTGACCATTGAGAGCGAATTACACATCACTAGTCTCCAAGGTTTACAAAGTTGTGAGCTGCCATAGAAACCCTTTTGTGTTTTTGGTAACTAGATACTTCTGTACAGTAAACCGATGATTATTATGGATATTAGGTTATGCCAAACTAGCATTTGTATTGTTATTAGGAAAGAGAGGGCATGTTTGGACTTACTCAGTCTGTTTTAGGGTTGTTGCATCAAATCCAGGTTCACAGTGAGAACTGGCTGCTGAATTGTTGGGTGTTTTTAAGTACTGTGTCCTTCATTTATGCTTTTAAAGTTTTTATTGATGAGTAATTCAAGATTGAGTTCTTTTCCTGACATCGAATAAGATGTCACACTCCAGCCTAGTAAAAATTTTGTACCCCAGATCAATGCCCTCCCACCTAGGACACTTGTTCCTTAGGGCCCACCGCCTACTTAAGGGCTTTAAGTAAGCCCTGCATTCCTCCCATTTACAGCACCTTCTGCTTCAGCCAACCCTTAAAACACAAACTGCATTGCCATTATTATCATTTATCAGTGAAAATATACTACATTACTATCATGTTTCATGTATAGGTAGTCTGCTGGCTGAAAGTCACAGGAAAAATATTTTACAGGTTAATGATTTACAGCTTATGTTTTGAAGAGTTGGGCTCTCTAATAAATTATTTCTTCCTCCACATTGAGAGCTTAATTGGCTCCATGTAAAAATAATGCAATGTTCTCAAATACAAAGAATGCTTTTTAACATGTCTTTATTTAACAGCATAGTACAGTGCAAATCAAATATAAATTATAGATTTTCATATTGACAAGTGTTGGCTCAAATTTAGCCTATTACCCAAAAACATTTAAAACTCAACTTAGAAGCCAATACTCACATCTACCTCTGAGCCCAGTTGGAGATAGAAAAAACACACCAGCCGTGAGTGAGAAGAAGCAAGGGTCCAGCTTTATTGTTCCATTCCACCACACGAGATCCACACCGATGAGAATTCTCAGAAGTGATCCCCCATACCCTGAGCTTAAGCTCCAGTATTTATACTGTATTTACACACTAGATAACCCATAGGTTTCCAGAAAAGGCCTATTTCACTCACCCATAGAATTGAAACCAGGGGTTTTACTTTACACATAAAATCAGAACCCAGGCATTTCCAACAACCCAGGAAACAAAAACCCAGTGTTTCTATTTACCTAGGTTTTCAAAAACCAGGGTTCTCTTTTACCTAGGTTTTCAAAAACCAGGGTTCTCTTTTACCTAGGTTTTCAAAAACCAAGATTCCCATTTCCCTAGGTTAAAAAAATGACGTAAGCAAGACGACTAAACAACCGGGAGGGACCTTGGTCTTATCGTTATCTCGAGGGGGGGGGCAGCCACCCTTATAACTGGCTTTCTTCATGGTTCTCTAAAAATTAAGGCTTTCCTTGCGAGACGAGAATCTTCACCATCTGAATCATGAGTAAGTTATATTTTCCTTTTTTTCCTGTACTTCTCATTTATAATTTATTTTCATATTTGCACTATATTTCTTAGTTTATATATATTTATACTACTTGAAAAGCGGTTTACTGTACTTCCAACTTCTTAATATCATTACAGTTCTACTGTCCTGCATATCCTACTATTCTGTTTTTTATAGAGTTTCTCTATTACTATAAGATTCTATTAAAGTTATTCATGTGTGTGTATGAGGAAGAGAGTGTGTGTGTATGTATGTTGTGTCTACCTGCCCGCCCTTGACGGTACGAGTGTGTGTGTTTTTAGCACTCCTCAGCTCGTACATTTCTTTTTGACTTTTTTACTATTACTGCTCTTAAATTGCTCGTAATTCCAATCCGCCTAATCCCGCTTCTATGTGTCTAGGTGCCGGTGCCCGTCGTCAGTCCCCTCTCTCTCCGTTACTGGACCTGGATCAGGGTTTGGACCTGGATCTGGACACTCATTACCAGCTTGTGCATCTCACTGCTGATATCATGATGCTACTTAACTATCTTCGCAGCACCCCCCCCTAAGAATGGAGATCCGGGGTTCCCCCCTCTTCTTCGGTACAGAATCTGCCCCACGAACGTGCGTGTTGACGCTTCTACACAGTCAGACCCAGAACCCCCCTCCAGCTTCCAATCCGAGGATGATGATGATGTCTTCTCCGATCCGGGCCCCGACCATCCGTCCCTCTTCTCACCCACCAGTCCGCCCGACTCTCAGTGGTCCGCTCACTTCACCCACCCTGATTTCCCCATGTCCCCAGGACGCACCCCATTTTCCTCCCCCTCTTACTCTCCTCCAGACTACGCACCCACCCGTCCTGTGAATTACCAATAAAATTACATTTTTACTCATACTCAATCTCCCTCGTGTTTATTTCATGTCATTTTTATCCACAACATTTTCCCCCTCTGAGGCTATGAAGCCTCATACAATACTTTAATTAAGCGTAGATGTACCTCGTTATAACTCTTAACCCTTAACTTACTTCTCCTTTTATATATATATATATATCTCATTTTGAATCTAACTACTTTGATTATACCCTACATCGATTATAAGTGTGATTAACTGAGTTTCCCTAATCATTCATTACTACTACTACTGCCGTACGTTTTGTATTTGTCGGGACCTACAGATTCTTGCTTCCCCTCAAAAACCAAACCCCAGTCTTTCGCAGTCAGGGGTGGGCGAAAAAAACCTCCTACGAGGGAAAAATTCCCACCCTGCCAGCACTATGTGCTCGGCAGCACCATTATACTTTTCTGTGCCTGATTGCGTCACATCACAAACATTTTATAACATTTTCTAACAATACTTGACAGTCTGTTGTATGCAGTATCTGTATCTCTCTGTATCTCTCTGTATGCTGGTTGTCTTCAGCTCAAGCACTTTACGTACTGTAGAGAGCCACCCTTTGGGGAGAGGTTAGGCTAGCACGTACACCCAGGGTATGGATCTTCACATCTTCTCATCCTGTCTGCCACAGAGCAGACCCCCCGTTGACGCTTCGTACCGGACCTTCACGTGTTCCCCACCATCTCGTCATTGGAGGATTGAGCATCCTCCAGGGGTCGCATGTTCTAGTCCGCTGCTGCCCTGTAGTCAGCCTTCTCTCGCGGCTCCGGGACTCCCACCTCCGGGTGAACACCTCCGAACACCTCCGAACACCTCCGAACACCTCCCCCCGTTGAGGCGGTGACGCCTCACACATAACACTGATAACACTGCACTTAGCTGTGTTCCTGTGAATAGATAGCTCCATACATAATAATTAGTGATCTTATATATGTTTTTCGATTCATTTGCAATTACTCCAGCGGCCGTCCATCATAAGGAACAGACACAGACATGGGTCGACCCGTAAGCATTTCATGCGGTGTTAGATACATATTGCTGTTAGTCTGCATGTGATAGGTCATTAGTGCAAGAGGTAGAGCATCTACCGAAATACGTTTAGTATCAGCACAAATTACATCAAACACAAATCAGGGTATGCCAGACCCATCCCTGGTCAAGGAAAAAACAAACAATTTTGAGCACACTTCAGGTGATCCTCCACCGTTGCCTGCAAGTACAGAGATCATTCCTCTACCCTCCCTCTCGCGTACCGGCTAAGATCATGGGCAGCTGTAATACATACAGCAAGAAGTGCAGCCAGAATTCAATTAAACTACTTGTTCGATAAGTGGCGTTCCAATTTTTTTCCTAGAATCTCATTGCATTCAAACAACTCCAAACAGACGACACAATCCATGGGCCTAAACGTCAGTATTCATATTATTTTTATTTATTTTTTATTATATATATATTTTTTTAACAATTCTACCCTTAACCAGGTTGCATTCTTTAGTGACAGACTTCTATTCAGCCAATTGGGCAGAACAGGGTGTTCATAATGTTTGTGAAATTTCAGACCCAAAACTTTTAAGCTCAACGAAATACAAATTTCAGCTGGACAATCGTGAGTGTTCTCAGTGACTGGCTCCACAGAATTAATGACACCACTACAACACTTACAGTTGGTGAGTTAGGCACACTAACAGGCCCAAGAATTTCAGTTCGGGTGGCACATCGATTAACCCCATATCCCCATATCATGTTCTTTCAAAATAGAAATGACCTGGTGTGATAAACGTAAGATCGATGTGTGAGAGAGCAATTTTCCCAATGATCTGCACTAAGAGAGCATCTCCAGCCTGGCAATCCTTGTGCCACCAAATCCATTGTTTTCAATACATAAATTTCAGCCCTGTAAGCGCCCCATTCCCCTGAGCCGGGACCCCCCCCAGCAGCACCCACCCCCTTCAGTCACATGTAAGACACAGTCTTTGTTATTGTTTGCTAGCCATAGTTCAGGTGCAAAGCATAAGTTCATTCAATGTCAGGCTTGTCCAAAGAACACCCGGATCTCAGGATGTTGTCCTTTAGTGAGCAATCAGTGATCCACTGCAGACCATACTTGATAACGTCCAGGAACATTTGTTGTGCTTTTATGGGGCGGAGGATGACCCCAATCATGTCTTGACGGCCTTGGGAGCGTGCAAGGGAGTCTATGACCACAGAGGAGTACACCACAGGGGAGCCCACAGCCCCGCGAAGGAGACGCTTCCAGGTGTACTACCTACCTAGGAATTGTTAAGAGGAATAATGGCCTTGAGCTCTCACATGCAGTCATTTGGAAAAAGCGCGGATCCATAATAATATCATGTGGAATGGAATTACAGTTATAGGTTACAATTGGGACATCTTATATATATATATACATATATATATATATATTCTATATACATCATACTATAAATAATGGTTACTGGGTGGGTTGGTTGTATCGCAAAACTTATCGCTTTTGTTATCACAGCTTGCTGTAATAATGCTAGACTAAGTGGGCATGTCCTTTCAAGATATTGTTTACAGGGCAATAGTACTTGGAAACTGGAGACAGACAACTGGGAACACACATCTGCAAAACCCATCATTAAATGTTCAATTTATGCATCAGATCTAGGCCTTAAAACAGTGAATATTTATCGTGATTTACTGTACCCTGATTTTAATAAAGCAAGAAGCAGCTATTAAAAACAATTCGATATGAGGAGTTCAGTTTTTAACGTGTTAAGACTTGTGATGTTTACAGATCACTCAAGTTCGATATAAACACATCACAAGGCCCTGATTGTGTGGAGTCTGTATTTCTAAACTATTATTTCATCTCTTTCAATTTATCATTTTAATCTTTCATTAGACAATGGGGTTATACCAGAAATTTGGAAATCAGTTTTCTTATTTATTTATTACATTAAATCGGGGACATCCAACTATATTAGATCATTACAATCCAATAACACGGCCTCCTCGCCTATGTCCCTTGTAGAAAGCTTTTTCAGTAAACCGTTCACATGTTATCAGTCTGCAAGAAGTCTAAGGTCATACAAACATATCAGCACAACTGTTGTTTTGAAAGTCTTAAAACAATGTCACGGTTCCCTTTGCACTTCCCTGTCTGTTGATTTAGAAGAGGCTCTCAACACAGTGAATCAGGAAATATTGCTGCAGAGATTAAATAATGTTGGTCTATCGAATCATTTAAAAAATTTACTAAAGTAATCTCCACTGCTCTAATCAAACGAATAACACCTCTCTTAAAGGGGTTTTCCACTCTCATGTATAGTTATCCCTGTAAAATAGTTCTAGTCCATTTATTTTTAAAAGTACAAACCCAATTGACAAGGATACATTCTTATCCCTTCCTGTTTTTCATTTACCAGAAAGATATTGAGAAAGGAAAACAAAATTCCTTTAGTCTGAAAATTTGTGGTGCACACTACCCGAACATATTAATATTCCATCTGTGCTAACGAGTGATAATCCCAATAAGATAGAACTAAAATAGAGTAAATGAGGTTGAGATCTAGATATGCATTTACAGTCCTCTAGCCACTTTTATCCCACTAATTTACATTCAAAACAACCTAGTGAATTTGGTTCTATGTGTACAGCACTAGTCTGTAGTCTAAATGGTATACATGCATGTACATGCATTTTGTTTCTTATTAATTTATAACTGTATCAACATACTGTACTCAAAATATCACTCAGATCCTTCATACATGACATTTAAATGTTGCTCACTTTCGAGGAATGTGAATATGTATTTAACTTAGTCTAAAATAAAATTTATCATCTGTGAACTTTGTTTCAATTTACCACCAAGTTGTTACCCTGGCTGAACGCACAATTGTAAGAAGCATAAGATTCGCCCTATAATTTTATCTATTTCATTTAAACTGTATTTGACCATATTAAGGTAGTGTTAAATCTACTCATATCACAAACCACATTCCCCATCCTTCACTGCGGCCCACAAACATGCTGGCTGCCATGGACCGCAATTCCCAGATCACACACACATAAAAATACCACACCTGCATCCAGTTCACAGCTCTCAGTTTTTATCAGTTTTCAGCTGCTGTATAACATATTATCAATTCAATTCACTTCACAGGTTCTCGAGTTTGTGACCACTGCTTTGTATTATTAAGTATTGTAACTCGTATACTTTGTATGACATATCCATAGCACACCATATAGCACATATGTGTATACATATACACACCCACACATATATATATTTGCATAACTACTCTATTTACCAATATACGGTTCAGGAAAAAACACTTCAAACTACACTATTGTAAAGGGACCGTAATTAAACTACCTCCCAAACTCATATCAGCACAACATGTCGGCAAAAGTAAGTAATCAAATCATCACCTTATTCTAATGTTACTGATTCAGATATCACATCTGTAACAGGCGTACAACACATTATACAGAATTAAAAAGTGTGCAGACTACTACTGCCATCTGATCTTACTAATTACTTATCATTGGACATATACACAGCATTTAAAGAGAAAACATGCAGAAATTATTCAGCATTATACAACACAAATACCACACGCCAGAAGAATTCGCACTTACACTGCTTAAGATATTGTATAGCCACATACCCATATAGGAATCACCGATACAAATTAATTATGGTTACTCCAGCTCTTCTTAGCGAGTCAGTTCATGAAGGTAGACTGCTCTCTAATACCAAATGTTTAGGCTCAACATTATCTCAACAGGGAGGATGTGACCTAGCCTGATACGGACCACATTGTGATCAGCCTGAGACTGTTACCTCGGGTCGGTTTTACTTTTCAGGGTTTTTTTATTAATATCACTCAAAACGAACAGGTTCACATGTCAATTTTATCATTAGTCAGGAAAAGATGCCTCTGCAGAAGAAACTAAGTGGCACAATGCACACCACATAAACTATTATTAAAGTTCTCTCCGAACTGATAACATCAAGACATACTGATTGATTTTAATTTTTTCCAGGAATATATCTACGTATATATATATATATATTGAATCACATCGATTTTAATGTAGAGCGTAAGATAAAGGATTGGAAAAAAGGGGTAAAAACAGAAATCTCTCGCACGCGCTCTCTCCCTCTCTCGCGCGCTCGGTGATTCTCATTCAGTTTACAAACATGGAATCATACCGACTTCCAATTACCGTTAAAGGTACGCAAGCTATTGACCCGTCACAATCTATATATAGGACTGTACGCAGTCTAGATTATGATCAGTAAATTATACAATGACGGTGTGTTCTTCCGAACATCACCCTCTGGTCTAAACAGGAACTCTTTAGCCCTGTGGTATAAGGCGCCCCCACCCCAGCTACTCTACTGAACCAGTGTTCTCTCGACCCAATGGTAGGGGAGTGTGTAAAGATCCCTGCGGAGACCGGAGCTCAGGGGGCACGGGGACGGGGGGAGGTGTGCTTAACTGTACCTCAAGGTCCTGCAGTATACCCAAATCAATAGTGCTCATAGGCATGGGGTCATCAAGGTTATCAAATTGCCAGAGAGCGGCGAGTGTTGATAACAATTCTGCCTCTGGTGGGGTTACCAGCGGGACGGCAGCTACGTCTCCCGCTTCAGCTCGGCGGGAGGTAACAGGGTCAATTTCACCATACGGGGGGAGGAACGAAGAGCCTGTTGAGCTACCGGCATCCGACTGGGCCGGTCTATCCAGCCTTTTCACAGCCCGTCGTTTAGCCTGGGCTCGAGTGCCGTAGGCCGGACCCATACGTGAAGTATCCGAGTCGCTGTTGGTTACCACCTCCGCCTCCATGGGCTGCCCTGTAGTGGCAGGGCCTGGGGTTGTTGGTTCTCCCTGTCCCGTACCTGCTCCGGCACGGTCGCACTGGTTCAGGTGGTACCAATGATCTCTTTCTTCAACTCTCACAGCCGAGGCTGTTGCAGCGACCACAGTGAAGGGTCCTTCCCGACGTGCCCCGAGGGGGCTTTTTCCCTTATACATACGAATGTGTATTTTATCCCCGGGTGCCACCAAACGTACATCCTCCTGTACCCCGTCCCCACCATGGATCGCTTCTCTAACCTGTGGATATAACTGTCTGTGAATTTGAGTGAGGATACGCACATAATCCTGCATGTCGCCCTCCGATTGAGCCTCAGAAGGCTCTGTGTATGGACCTTCGGTGTATGCCATAGGCAGTGGGCGCCCAGTGAGCATTTCATGAGGAGTCAAGTGCGTCATACGATTGGTTTGCACAACACAAGATATTATTTAAAATATTTTATTTAAGGCTTTTTTTTATCAACAACAAGAGAACAAATAATAAATCAAAAACATGTACTACTTTCCCAGCTCTTTTATACTTTGTCAGAATATGGGGATACAGAACCATAAATGTTAGGGATTGGCTATGGTTACTATAATGTTATGGTTGGGGTTTGGCTAGGGGTACTATTATGCGACTGTTCGGGTTAGGCTAGGATTGCTATTATGCTAGTGCTAAGTCTGGGCAAGGGCTACTATAATGTGAGTGTTAGGGTTTGGCAAGGGTTACTATAATGTGAGTTAGGGTTTGGCTAGGGTTTTTATTATTCTAGGGTTAGGCTTGCGCTAGTATTACTATTATGCTAGTTTTAGGGTTGGTCTAGGTTTGCTTTTATGATAGTGTTATCGGTGAGCTAGGGCTACGATAATGCGAGTGTTAGGGTTTGGCGAGGGTTACTATAATACGAGTGTTAGGGTTTGGATAGGGTTACTATTATGCTAGGGTTAGGGTTGGGCTAGGGTTATTATTATGCAAGTGTTAGGGTTGGGCTAGGGTTATTATTATGCCAGTTATAGGGTTTGGCTAGCGTTACTATAATATGATGGTTTGGGTTTGGCTAGGGTGACGATTATGCTAGTGTTAGGGTTGGTCTAGCATCACTATTGTGCTAGAGTTAGGGTTTGGTTAGGGTTAATATAATGTGAGTGTTAGGGTTTGGCTAGGGTTACTCTTATCCTAGGGTTAGGCTAGGGTTACTGTTATGCTAATGATAGGGTTGGGCTAGGATTACTATTATGTTAGGGTTAGGGGTGGGCTAGGGTTACTATTGTGCTAGAGTTAGGGTTTGGCCAGGGTTACTATAATGTGAGTGTTACTGTTTGTCTAGGGTTACTATTATGCATGTGTTAGGGTTTGGCTACATGACTTTGTTTTGTTTTCATTCGCTTTCTGCCCGAGTACTAGTTTCTGTTTGAGGATGTCCTTGATTTAACCCAGGTGTCTTTGGTTTAGATTAATTACGTTGGGTATTTAAACCCCTCAGGTCTATGCGCGCGTCGCGTGATATTATTTGTAGTTGAGATACCTGTGTGAGAAGCATCAGTCTTAACGGTGTAGCATCTAAGTTTAGCATGCAAAGCGGACTTTGTTTTCATGTCCTGTTTCCTGCCTCGACTCTAGTCCCATGTTCTCTCGCTAACTCCGTATAGACTGCGGTCCCATGTTTATTTGTTTGTTTCAATGATTTATTAATAAAGACAGTGCTCCTGCACTTACTTCCTGTTTATCCCTCTGTTTTGTAACACATCTAAAATATGATAATTACAAGACAGCATAGGATGAGGGAAAACTCAAGAATTAGCTAAAATACAGTAGTGGCAATTGTGAAAGTAAACAAAACATGCCAATGCTTTGAAGGATGTGAATTGGAACAGAGTAAGGTTATTCAAGTGCAAATCTTTTTTTGAGGATTTAAACCTAACATGGTGAACAAATTATGTTATAGAATTCAGGCAATTTTATTAGGGTTATCTCATACAGTGTGGCAAGTAATAATCTGGAAAGACCTTTGTAATATCACAGTCTAAAACTGGATTTAAAGAGAAGCAAATCAGTAAATGAATCACATGAAAACTAATCATGTGTAAATGAATCACATGTAAATGAATCACATGCAAATGAATCACATGAAAATGAATCACAAAAAAAAGAGTTACTATTACAAAAGAGTTACTAATGCTAGTGTTAGGGTTGGGTTAGAGTTACAATTATGCTAGTGTTAGGGTTGGGTTAGAGTTACAATTATGCTAGTGTGAGGGTTGGGCTAGGTTTACTATTATGCTAGAGTTTAGGTTTGTCTAGGGTTACTATTATGCTAGTGTTAGGGATAGGCTAGGCTTACTATTATGCTAGTGTAAGGGTTGGGCTAGGGCTACAATTATGCTAGGGTTAGGCTTGGGCTGGGGTTACTGTTATGCATGTGCTTGGGTTGGGCTAGGGTTACTGTTATGCTAGTGTTATGGCTTGGCTAGGGTTACTATTATGTTAGTGTTAGGGTTGGGCTAGGGCTACTATTATGCTAGGGTTAGGGTTAGGCTAGGGTTACTATAATGCGACTGTTAGGGTTTGGCTAGGGTTACAATAATGCTAGTGTTACGGTTTGGCTAGGGTTTCAATTGTGCTAGTGTTAGGGTTGGGATAGGGTTACTATAATGCTAGGGCTATTGTTACATCATCATAATAATATTAATAATAAGAGGAAGAAGAAGAAGAAGAAGAAGAAGAAGAAGAAGAAGAGGAAGAAGAAGAAGAAGAAGGAGAAGAAGAAGGAGAAGAAGAAGAAGAAGAGGAAATTCAGCTGCCACCAGCAATTATTGGGGTTCTAACACTTTAGGGCCTTTAAGGACATGTGTGAAAAGATATTACTTAATATTTTGCAAGCCTAAAAGCACCTAAATCAGAGATTAAGCAAGATAATTTTAAGAAATATAGGCCTTCGTTAACCTTGCCTAATAGCTGTTGAACAGTGATTGGCTGATGACAGCCATGTTTTTCCAGATTAGCAACTGTCCTCATAGACACTGATGGAACCTTAGACATAAATACTTCATGCAAGATTTCAGGTCAATTGGACCAATGGTTCCATATTTAGTGCAAATTTAATTCAGATTGAGGCTACACACAAGTGTGCCAAGTTTGGTGAAAATATATCATTCTGTTCAAGAGTTATAGTAATTTCAGTAAAAGCAGTCATGCCCTCTTCAAACGTTTTTGCCTGCCGTCATGGCGATGAATCGAAAGTTAACCTTTTTTTGATTGATGTAAGGAGTCCACACAATTATCTTGCGCTGGTTTTATTTTGGTTGCGTGAAAAACCTAGTACTAGTTCGCAAAAGTATGTTTTTTAAATAATTGCAAATATGTAACAGCAGTTTGACTGACTCCAATGGTTCTTGAGGCAAGGTTATTCAGAATGAGGCGCTCCATTAAACGATATGAATTACTTGTGTGTTGTGTGAAACACTGCAATATGTAAAACCATTTATGTGCATGAAAAACTTGATAGCGCCTCACTGGCCGATTTCTTAGACTTCTGGAGCCAAGTTTTGTTCTGTTCGGCCTTAGGTAATCTGGCTAATAGCTGCTGAAAATTAATCGGACAATGGTTGACATGTTTTTCGAGATACACGACTGTCCTCAGAAATATTGATTTGACCTTTGACAAACACTCTGACAAAAAGAGCGAATCGTATAAAGTAGCCACCCAGATACCATGCTCTACTCTCCAGAACCCTGGCATGAGCGTTTCATGGGAGGATGTGGAATGTGAGTCTCCTATATATGGAACAAACTCTCTGGTCCCCTTTTTAAAAAACAGGGACCATCATCCAGGGAGCATCATCAGGCTAAGGGCACTGCCCCAGATCACTATGCATTATTGACCGGGCATGTTATCCACCCAACCCCATGCCTGTCCAGTGGCAAAATCCCATCCATCACTGCTGCTTTGCCACTATGAAGGTTTCTAACCTCAGCCACAGATGGACTCACATTGCATCTACTTGGGATATCATAGCAACTGTGTAGAAACACAACCGTAGAAACCTGGAAAACGTTTTTAACAATTGCCTCTATCTACTGCCATTGAACTTGGTTAACTACAACAGCCAATCATTATGGCACATAACAAATTTTGGTTATACACTAGCATAATAGTAACCCTATCCTAACCCTAACACTAGCACAATTGAAACCCTAGCCGAACCCTAACACTAACATAATAGTAGCCCTAGCTAAACCCTACCTCTCGCATTATAGTAACCCTAGCCCAACCCTAACTCTAGCTTAATAGTAACCCTAGCCAAACCCTTGCACTTCCATTATAGTAACCCTAGCCCAACCCTAACACTCGCATTATAGTTACCCTAGCACAACCCTAGCCTTAGCACAATAGTAAACCTAGCCCAACCCTATCACTAGAATAACTGTTCCCCTAGCCAAACCCTAACACTTGCATTATAGTAGCCCTAGCCTAACGCTAACACTAGCATTATAGTAACCCTATCCAAACCCTAACACTCACATTATAGTAGCTCTACTCAAAACCTAACACTTGCATTATAGTAATAATAATAATAATAGTAATAATAATAATAAACTATTTTATATAGCACCTTTAAAAGCAGCTTCTCAAAACGCTGTACACAAAATAAGCAGTACACCGAAAAATAAAACATATAAATGTTAATAAGAACAACAACAACGTTAGTAATAATAATAATTATACAATAATCATAAAAAAGACATCAGCAGTCAAACGCAAGTTTAAAAAACTTTGTCTTGAGTAGAGCTTTAAAAATGCCAAAAGTCTGAGCTTCCCTGAATTCAGGAGGAAGAGAGTTCCAAATTGAAGGAGAATAGACAGAAAAAGCCCTGTCACCCATAGATTTTAGGCGGGTGTGTGGAACAGTTAACAAATTGCAGTGTGCAAAGCATAGTCTGTGATTTGTTGTGTAAGGGATTAATAAACCAAATAAGTAATGCGGAGACAAGCCATGTATTGCCTTGTATGTCAACATCATGACCTTAAAATCGACATGGAACCTGACCGGGAGCCAGTGTAAGAACTGCAAAACAGGCGTAATATGTTCACATTTCCTGATTCCCGTCAGGATCCTGGCGGCAGAGTTTTGAACATATTGCAATTTGTTGATTGTGGATTGAGAAACTCTAGCTAAGTCGGCATTGCAGTAATCCAGCCGAATGACAACAAATGAGTTTATCAGTTTTTCAGCCACAGAGAAATTTAGCATTGGGCACAGTCTAGCTATATTTCTGAGGTGAAAAAAGGATGCCTTCACAGTGCTCTGAACAAAAAAATCAAATGTGAGGCTGGTATCAAAAATTACTCCAAGCTTCCTCATTTTACTTTGGGTCTCTAGAACAGAGCCATCAACAAACAGAGACAGTGGAGCAGCTTTGTGAATTTGATGATGGGAGCCTATAAGCATAACTTCAGTTTTCCCGTTATTCAGGCACAGAAAGTTATTGTTCATCCATGTTTTTATCTCAGAAATACAGTCAGAAAGAAAACAAACATGAAGGTTTTCACCAGATTTTGAGTGAATGTAAATTTGGGTATCATCAGCATAAAAGTGATAATGGAGGCCGAGCGATCGCAGCAGATGCCCAAGTGGAGATAGATAAATATTGAAGAGTAGAGGGCCTAAAACTGAACCCTGAGGAACACCAGTAACCACAGAGCTAGTATCAGACCTGTAGCCACAGAAATAAACTGGGAACAGTCAGTAAAATAGGATTTAAACCAGTTTAAAACTGTCCCAGACACACCAAAAACACTTTCAAGGCAGGTAAGTAAAAGACCATGATCCACAGTATCGAAGGTAGCAGATCAAGAAAAATAAGTTTGGATGTAGCGCCAGAGTCAGAGGCCATCAACAAGTCATTGGTAACTTTGACCAACGCCGTTTCAGTACTGTGAAATTTACGAAAGCCTGACTGAAAGGGTTCAAAGAAGTTATTAATTGTACGATGCTTACGTGGTTGAGAGGCAACAACATGCTCAAGTATTTTTGACAAAAATGGAAAATTTGAAATGGGACAAAAATTGTTAATATCATCCACAGAAACATTTTCTTTCTTTGGTACAGGTGTAACAGCAGCAGTCTTTACTACTCCTGGAATGACCCCAGTCTCCAGAGATTCATTTATAATGCTGAGGATAGTAGGGCACCAAACATCGAAGCAAGATTTAAATATGTTTGTGGGAATTGGATCCAGCAGGCAAGTGATTGATTTCATGCTGGATACCTCCATATAATCGCTGTATAGCATTTTCAGCCTCTGAAGAGCAGCAGTGTCTTTGGACACACAAGACAAATGTGAACAACATTTGTTAGGGCACAATTTAATGAAAAGTGACTTTCTACACTTCAAATGTCACTTTTTTCACCATATCATACTTAATTATCAAGTTATAGATTTTAATGCAAACAATCATATTTCGTATCATTTTAGGTCAGAATCATGTCATAGTATTATGTTATGTGAAAAATATCATATTGGAGGACGTCACGCCATTGATTAAATGCGTTTGTTAGAAAAACCACTTTCCTTCCCTCCCAGCCACTTGAAAATCGCTGAATAGCGTTTTCAGCGTCTGAAGAACACCAGTGTGTTAGGACACACAAGACATACGTGAGCAAATTTTGTTAGGGCACATTTGAATGAAAAGTGACTTTCTACACTTCAAATGTCATTTTTTCAACCTTATCATACATAAATATCAAGGTATTGATTTTAATGTAAACAATCATAGTTCGTATCATTTTAGGTCAGAAACATGTCATAGTATTATATTATGTCATAAATATGTGAAAAATATCATATTGGAGGCCGTCTTGCCATTGATGATATGAGTTTGTTAGAAAAACCACTTTCCTTCGCTTCCAGGAGCTTGAAAATCGCTGTATAACGTTTTCAGCATCTAAAGAGCACCAGTGTGTTTGGACACACAGGACAAATGTGAACAACTTTTGTTAGGGCACATTTGAATGAAAAGTGACTTTCTACACTGCAAATGTCACTTTTTTCACTAAATCATATTTAACTGTCAGGTTATAGATTTTGATGTAAACAATTATATTTCATAACATTTTATGTCAGAATCATGTCATAGTATTATATTATGTCATAAATATGTGAAAAATATCATATTAGAATACTTCATGCCATTGATTGCATGAGTTTGTTAGAAAAAACACTTTACTTTGCTCCCAGCCGCTTGAAAATCGCTGTATAGCCTTTTCAGAGTCTGAAGAGCAGCAGTGTCTTTGGACACACGGGACAAATGTGAACATCTTTTGTCAGGGCATTTTTGAATGAAAAGTGACTTTGTACACTTCAAATGTCACTTTTTTCACTTTATCATACATAATTATCATGTTATAGATTTTAATGTAAACATATTTCGAATCATTTTAGGTCAGAAACATGTCAAAGAATTATATTATGTGAAAAATATCATATTGGAGTCAACATGAGATGTTTTACGTTAATGACTTATGAAACTATGCTTAGTTTCATATGTTTATGACTCAATAAGAGATGTTTGACATGTTTATGACTTATGATACTATGTTTAGTTTCATATGTTTATGACTCAATATGAGATATTTGACTTGTTATGATGAGTTTCAAATGTTTATAATGCAATATGAGAGGTTTGACTGGTTTATGACTTAATAGGATATGCTTCACTTGTATATGATTTATTGACATGTTTATAACTTAATATGATACTAACGCTTTGTTTTATGTATATGACTCATTTGGAGATGTTTATCTTATTTATGACTTAATATGGTACTATGATGTGTTTCACATGTTTATGACACAATATGAGATGTTTGACTTGTTTCTGACTTAATATGATACTATGATGTGTTTCACTTGTTTATGACTCAACATGAGATGTTTGACTTGTTTATGACTTAACATGATATTGTGATATGTTTCAAATGTTTGTGACTCAATATGAGATGTTTGACATGCTTATGACTTAATATGATTCTGTGATGTGTTTCACATGTTCATGACTCAATATGAGATGTTTGACTTGTTTATGACTTAATATGATATTATGATGTGTTACACACGTTTATGACTAAATAAGAGATGTTTGACTTGGTTATGACTTAATATGATACTATGATGTGTTTCACATGTTTATGACTCAATATGAGATGTTTGACTTGGTTATGAATTAATATGATGCGTTACATTTTTATGACTCAATATAAGATGTTTGACTTGTTCATGACTCAATATGAGATGTTTGACTTGGGTATGAATTAATATGATAATATGATGTGTTACGTTTTTATGACTCAATATGCGATGTTTGACTTCTTTTTTGACTTAATATGATACTATGATTTGGTTGACTAAATGTGAGATGTTTGACTTGGTTATGACTAAATATGATGTGTTTCACATGTTTATGACTCAATATGAGATGTTTTACTTGTATATGACTTATGTTACTGTGATGTGTTTCACTTGTTTATGACTCAATATGAGATGTTTGACTTGTTTGTCTATGATGTGTTTCAGATGTTTATGAATGAATATGAGTTGTTTGACTCGTTTATGACTTAATATGATACTGTGATGTGTTTCAAATGTTTGTGACTCAGTATGAGATGTTTGACATGCTTATGACTTAATATGATACTGTGATGTGTTTCACATGTTCATGACTCAATATGAGATGTTTGACTTGTTTATGACTTAATATGATACTATGATCTCTTTAATATGTTTATGACTCAATAAGAGATGTTTGACTTGTTTGTTTATATTAAAATGTATATTAAAATAATCATATTTCGTAATATTTTAGGTCAGAAACATTTCATAGTACTATATTATGTGTAAATATGTGTAAATATCATATTGGAGTAGATCGGGCAATTGATTATGAGTTTGTTAGAAAAACCACTTTCCTTTGCTCCTAGCGCCTTCTCAATTGCTGTATAGCGTTTTGAGCGTACAAAGAGCACAAGTGTGTATGGACACACAGGATGAATGGGAACTAGTTTTGCTATTGTACTTTTGATGAAAAGTGACTTTCTAGACATAAAATGTCACTTTTTTCACCTTATCATACTTTTTCATCAACTTTTACATTTTAATGTAAACAATCATATTTCGTAATATTTTGGGTCAGAAACATTTCATAGTACTATATTATGTGTAAATATGTGAAAAATATTATATTGGAGTAGGTCGGGCAATTGATTATATGAGTTTGTTAGAAAAACCACTTTCCTTTGCTCCTAGCGCCTTCTCAATCGCTGGATAGCGTTTTTTGAGCGTATAAAGAGCATAAGTGTGTATGGGCACACAGGATGAATGGGAACTAGTTTTGCTATTGTACTTTTTATGAAAAGTGACTTTCTAGACATAAAATGTCACTTTTTTCACCTTATCATACTTTTTCATCAACTTTTACATTTTAATCTAAACAATCATATTTCGTAATATTTTGGGTCAGAAACATTTCTTAGTACTATATTATGTGTAAATATGTGAAAAATATCATATTGGAGTAGGTCGGGCAATTGATTATATGAGTTTGTTAGAAAAACCACTTTCCTTTGCTCCTAGCGCCTTCTCAATCGCTGTATAGCGTTTTGAGCGTATAAAGAAAACAAGTGTGTATGGGCACACAGGATGAATGGGAATTAGTTTTGTTATTGTACTTTTGATGAAAAGTGACTTTCTAGACATAAAATGTCACATTTTTCACCTTATCATACTTTTTCATCAACTTTTACATTTTAATGTAAACAATCATATTTCGTAATATTTTGGGTCAGAAACATTTCATAGTACTATATTATGTGTAAATATGTGAAAAATATTATATTGAATTAGGTCGGGCAATTGATTATATGAGTTTGTTAGAAAAATCACTTTCCTTTGCTTCTAGCGCCTTCTCAATCGCTGGATAGCGTTTTGAGCGTATAAAGAGCACAAGTGTGTATGGGCACACAGGATGAATGGGAAATAGTTTTGTTATTGTACTTTTGATGAAAAGTGACTTTCTAGACATGAAATGTCACATTTTTCACCTTATCATACTTTTTCATCAACTTTTACATTTTAATGTAAACAATCATATTTCGTAATATTTTGGGTCAGAAACATTTCATAGTACTATATTATGTGTAAATATGTGAAAAATATTATATTGAATTAGGTCGGGCAATTGATTATATGAGTTTGTTAGAAAAATCACTTTCCTTTGCTCCTAGCGCCTTCTCAATCGCTGGATAGCGTTTTGAGCGTATAAAGAGCATAAGTGCGTATGGGCACACAGGATGAATGGGAACTAGTTTTGCTATTGTACTTTTGATGAAAAGTGACTTTCTAGACATAAAATGTCACTTTTTTCACCTTATCATACTTTTTCATAAACTTTTACATTTTAATGTAAACAATCATATTTCGTAATATTTTGGGTCAGAAACATTTCTTAGTACTATATTATGTGTAAATATGTGAAAAATATCATATTGGAGTAGGTCGGGCAATTGATTATATGAGTTTGTTAGAAAAACCACTTTCCTTTGCTCCTAGCGCCTTCTCAATCGCTGGATAGCGTTTTTTGAGCGTATAAAGAGCATAAGTGTGTATGGGCACACAGGATGAATGGGAACTAGTTTTGCTATTGTACTTTTTATGAAAAGTGACTTTCTAGACATAAAATGTCACTTTTTTCACCTTATCATACTTTTTCATCAACTTTTACATTTTAATCTAAACAATCATATTTCGTAATATTTTGGGTCAGAAACATTTCTTAGTACTATATTATGTGTAAATATGTGAAAAATATCATATTGGAGTAGGTCGGGCAATTGATTATATGAGTTTGTTAGAAAAACCACTTTCCTTTGCTCCTAGCGCCTTCTCAATCGCTGTATAGCGTTTTGAGCGTATAAAGAAAACAAGTGTGTATGGGCACACAGGATGAATGGGAATTAGTTTTGTTATTGTACTTTTGATGAAAAGTGACTTTCTAGACATAAAATGTCACATTTTTCACCTTATCATACTTTTTCATCAACTTTTACATTTTAATGTAAACAATCATATTTCGTAATATTTTGGGTCAGAAACATTTCATAGTACTATATTATGTGTAAATATGTGAAAAATATTATATTGAATTAGGTCGGGCAATTGATTATATGAGTTTGTTAGAAAAATCACTTTCCTTTGCTTCTAGCGCCTTCTCAATCGCTGGATAGCGTTTTGAGCGTATAAAGAGCACAAGTGTGTATGGGCACACAGGATGAATGGGAATTAGTTTTGTTATTGTACTTTTGATGAAAAGTGACTTTCTAGACATGAAATGTCACATTTTTCACCTTATCATACTTTTTCATCAACTTTTACATTTTAATGTAAACAATCATATTTCGTAATATTTTGGGTCAGAAACATTTCATAGTACTATATTATGTGTAAATATGTGAAAAATATTATATTGAATTAGGTCGGGCAATTGATTATATGAGTTTGTTAGAAAAATCACTTTCCTTTGCTCCTAGCGCCTTCTCAATCGCTGGATAGCGTTTTGAGCGTATAAAGAGCATAAGTGCGTATGGGCACACAGGATGAGTGGGAATTAGTTTTGTTATTGTACTTTTTATGAAAAGTGACTTTCTAGACATAAAATGTCACTTTTTTCACCTTATCATACTTTTTCATCAACTTTTACATTTTAAAGTAAACAATCATATTTCGTAATATTTTGGGTCAGAAACATTTCATAGTACTATATTATGTGTAAATATGTGAAAAATATTATATTGAATTAGGTCGGGCAATTGATTATATGAGTTTGTTAGAAAAATCACTTTCCTTTGCTCCTAGCGCCTTCTCAATCGCTGGATAGCGTTTTGAGCGTATAAAGAGCACAAGTGTGCATGGAGACACAGGATGAATGGGAACTAGTTTTGTTATTGTACTTTTGATGAAAAGTCACTTTCTAGTCATAAAATGTCACTTTTTTCACCTTATCATACTTTTTCATCAACTTTTGCATTTTAATGTAAACAATCATATTTCGTAATATTTTGGGTCAGAAACATTTCATAGTACTATATTATGTCTAACTATGTGAAAAAAATCAAATTGGAGTACGTCGTGCACTTGATTATATGAGTTTGTTAGAAAAACCACTTTCCTTTGCTCCTAGCGCCTTCTCGTTCGCTCTATAGCGTTTTGAGCATATAAAGAGCACAAGTGTGTATGGGCACACAGGATGAATGGGAATTAGTTTTGTTATTGTACTTTTGATGAAAAGTGACTTTCTAGACATAAAATGTCACTTTTTTCACCTTATCATACTTTTTCATCAACTTTTACATTTTAATGTAAACAATCATATTTCGTAATATTTTGGGTCAGAAACATTTCATAGCACTATATTATGTGTAAATATGTGAAAAATATTATATTGAATTAGGTCGGGCAATTGATTATATGAGTTTGTTAGAAAAATCACTTTCCTTTGGCCCTAGCGCCTTCTCAATCGCTGGATAGCGTTTTGAGCGTATAAAGAGCATAAGTGTGTATGGGCACACAGGATGAATGGGAACTAGTTTTGCTATTGTACTTTTGATGAAAAGTGACTTTCTAGACATAAAATGTCACTTTTTTCACCTTATCATACTTTTTCATAAACTTTTACATTTTAATGTAAACAATCATATTTTGTAATATTTTGGGTCAGAAACATTTCTTAGTACTATATTATGTGTAAATATGTGAAAAATATCATATTGGAGTAGGTCGGGCAATTGATTATATGAGTTTGTTAGAAAAACCACTTTACTTTGCTCCTAGCGCCTTCTCAATCGCTGTATAGCGTTTTGAGCGTATAAAGAGCACAAGTGTGTATGGGCACACAGGATGAATGGGAATTAGTTTTGTTATTGTACTTTTGATGAAAAGTGACTTTCTAAACATAAAATGTCACTTGTTTCACCTTATCATACTTTTTCATCAACTTTCGCATTTTAATGTAAACAATCATATTTCGTAATATTTTGGGTCAGAAACATTTCATAGTACTATATTATGTGTAAATATGTGAAAAATATCATATTGGAGTAGGTCGGGCAATTGATTATATGAGTTTGTTAGAAAAACCACTTTCCTTTGCTCCTAGCGCCTTCTCAATTGCTGGAAAGTGACTTTCTAGACATAAAATGTCACTTTTTTCACCTTATCATACTTTTTCATAAACTTTTACATTTTAATGTAAACAATCATATTTTGTAATATTTTGGGTCAGAAACATTTCTTAGTACTATATTATGTGTAAATATGTGAAAAATATCATATTGGAGTAGGTCGGGCAATTGATTATATGAGTTTGTTAGAAAAACCACTTTACTTTGCTCCTAGCGCCTTCTCAATCGCTGTATAGCGTTTTGAGCGTATAAAGAGCACAAGTGTGTATGGGCACACAGGATGAATGGGAATTAGTTTTGTTATTGTACTTTTGATGAAAAGTGACTTTCTAAACATAAAATGTCACTTGTTTCACCTTATCATACTTTTTCATCAACTTTTGCATTTTAATGTAAACAATCATATTTCGTAATATTTTGGGTCAGAAACATTTCATAGTACTATATTATGTGTAAATATGTGAAAAATATCATATTGGAGTAGGTCGGGCAATTGATTATATGAGTTTGTTAGAAAAACCACTTTCCTTTGCTCCTAGCGCCTTCTCAATTGCTGGATAGCGTTTTGAGCGTATAAAGAGCACAAGTGTGTATGGGCACACAGGATGAATGGGAATTAGTTTTGTTATTGTACTTTTGATGAAAAGTGACTTTCTAGACATAAAATGTCACATTTTTCACCTTATCATACTTTTTCATCAACTTTTACATTTTAATGTAAACAATCATATTTCGTAATATTTTGGGTCAGAAACATTTCATAGTACTATATTATGTGTAAATATGTGAAAAATATTATATTGAATTAGGTCGGGCAATTGATTATATGAGTTTGTTAGAAAAATCACTTTCCTTTGCTCCTAGCGCCTTCTCAATCGCTGGATAGCGTTTTGAGCGTATAAAGAGCATAAGTGTGTATGGGCACACAGGATGAATGGGAACTAGTTTTGCTATTGTACTTTTTATGAAAAGTGACTTTCTAGACATAAAATGTCACTTTTTTCACCTTATCATACTTTTTCATCAACTTTTACATTTTAATGTAAACAATCATATTTCGTAATATTTTGGGTCAGAAACATTTCATAGTACTATATTATGTGTAAATATGTGAAAAATATTATATTGAATTAGGTCGGGCAATTGATTATATGAGTTTGTTAGAAAAACCACTTTCCTTTGCTCCTAGCGCCTTCTCAATTGCTGGATAGCGTGTTGAGCGTATAAAGAGCACAAGTGTGTATGGGCTCACAGGATGAGTGGGAATTAGTTTTGTTATTGTACTTTTGATGAAAAGTGACTTTCTAGACATAAAATGTCACTTTTTTCACCTTATCATACTTTTTCATCAACTTTTACATTTTAAAGTAAACAATCATATTTCGTAATATTTTGGGTCAGAAACATTTCATAGTACTATATTATGTGTAAATATGTGAAAAATATTATATTGAATTAGGTCGGGCAATTGATTATATGAGTTTGTTAGAAAAATCACTTTCCTTTGCTCCTAGCGCCTTCTCGTTCGCTCTATAGCGTTTTGAGCGGATAAAGAGCACAAGTGTGCATGGAGACACGGGATGAATGGGAACTAGTTTTGTTATTGTACTTTTGATGAAAAGTCACTTTCTAGACATAAAATGTCACTTTTTTCACCGTATCATACTTTTTCATCAACTTTTGCATTTTAATGTAAACAATCATATTTCGTAATATTTTGGGTCAGAAACATTTCATAGTACTATATTATGTCTAACTATGTGAAAAAAATCAAATTGGAGTACGTCGTGCACTTGATTATATGAGTTTGTTAGAAAAACCACTTTCCTTTGCTCCTAGCGCCTTCTCGTTCGCTCTATAGCGTTTTGAGCGGATAAAGAGCACAAGTGTGCATGGAGACACAGGATGAATGGGAACGAGTTTTGTTATTGTACTTTTGATGAAAAGTCACTTTCTAGTCATAAAATGTCACTTTTTTCACCTTATCATACTTTTTCATCAACTTTTGCATTTTAATGTAAACAATCATATTTCGTAATATTTTGGGTCAGAAACATTTCATAGTACTATATTATGTCTAACTATGTGAAAAAAATCAAATTGGAGTACGTCGTGCACTTGATTATATGAGTTTGTTCGAAAAACCACTTTCCTTTGCTTCTAGCGCCTTCTCGTTCGCTCTACAGCGTTTTGAGCGTATAAAAAGCACAAGTGTGCATGGAGACACAGGATGAATGGGAACTAGTTTTGTTATTGTACTTTTGATGAAAAGTCACTTTCTAGACATAAAATGTCACTTTTTTCACCTTATCATACTTTTTCATCAACTTTTGCATTTTAATGTAAACAATCATATTTCGTAATATTTTGGGTCAGAAACATTTCATAGTACTATATTATGTCTAACTATGTGAAAAAAATCAAATTGGAGTACGACGTGCACTTGATTATATGAGTTTGTTAGAAAAACCACTTTCCTTTGCTCCTAGCGCCTTCTCGTTCGCTCTATAGCGTTTTGAGCGGATAAAGAGCACAAGTGTGCATGGAGACACAGGATGAATGGGAACTAGTTTTGTTATTGTACTTTTGATGAAAAGTCACTTTCTAGACATAAAATGTCACTTTTTTCACCTTATCATACTTTTTCATCAACTTTTGCATTTTAATGTAAACAATCATATTTCGTAATATTTTGGGTCAGAAACATTTCATAGTACTATATTATGTCTAACTATGTGAAAAAAATCAAATTGGAGTACGTCGTGCACTTGATTATATGAGTTTGTTAGAAAAACCACTTTCCTTTGCTCCTAGCGCCTTCTCGTTCACTCTATAGCGTTTTGAGCGGATAAAGAGCACAAGTGTGCATGGAGACACAGGATGAATGGGAACTAGTTTTGTTATTGTACTTTTGATGAAAAGTCACTTTCTAGACATAAAATGTCACTTTTTTCACCTTATCATACTTTTTCATCAACTTTTGCATTTTAATGTAAACAATCATATTTCGTAATATTTTGGGTCAGAAACATTTCATAGTACTATATTATGTCTAACTATGTGAAAAAAATCAAATTGGAGTACGTCGTGCACTTGATTATGTGAGTTTGTTCGAAAAACCACTTTCCTTTGCTCCTAGCGCCTTCTCGTTCGCTCTATAGCGTTTTGAGCGTATAAAGAGCACGTGTGCATGGAGACACAGGATGAATGGGAACTATTTTTGTTATTGTACTTTTGATGAAAAGTCACTTTCTAGACATAAAATGTCACTTTTTTCACCTTATCATACTTTTTCATCAACTTTTGCATTTTAATGTAAACAATGATATTTCGTAATATTTTGGGTCAGAAACATTTCATAGTACTATATTATGTCTAACTATGTGAAAAAAATCAAATTGGAGTACGTCGTGCACTTGATTATATGAGTTTGTTAGAAAAACCACTTTCCTTTGCTCCTAGCGCCTTCTCGTTCGCTCTATAGCGTTTTGAGCGGATAAAGAGCACAAGTGTGCATGGAGACACAGGATGAATGGGAACTAGTTTTGTTATTGTACTTTTGATGAAAAGTCACTTTCTAGACATAAAATGTCACTTTTTTCACCTTATCATACTTTTTCATCAACTTTTGCATTTTAATGTAAACAATCATATTTCGTAATATTTTGGGTCAGAAACATTTCATAGTACTATACTATGTCTAACTATGTGAAAAAAATCAAATTGGAGCAGGTCGGGCAACTGATTATATGAGTTTGTTAGAAAAACCACTTTCCTTTGCTCATAGCGCCTTCTCGTTCGCTCTATAGCGTTTTGAGCGGATAAAGAGCACAAGTGTGTAAGGAGACACAGGATGAATGCAAACTAGTTTTGTTATGGTACTTTTGATTCAAAGTGACTGTCTAGACATAATATGTCACTTTTTTCACCTTATCATACTTTTTCATCAACTTTTGCATTTTAATGTAAACAATGATATTTCGTAATATTTTGGGTCAGAAACATTTCATAGTACTATACTATGTGTAACTATGTGAAAAAAATCAAATTGGAGTAGGTCGGGCAACTGATTATATGAGTTTGTTAGAAAAACCACTTTCCTTTGCTCCTAGCGCCTTCTCGTTCGCTGTATAGCGTTTTGAGCGGATAAAGAGCACAGGTGTGTAAGGAGACACAGGATGAATGCAAACTAGTTTTGTTATGGTACTTTTGATTCAAAGTGACTGTCTAGACATAAAATGTGACTTTTTTCACCTTATCATACTTTTTCATCAACTTTTGCATTTTAATGTAAACAATCATATTTCGTAATATTTTGGGTCAGAAACATTTCATAGTACTATATTATGTCTAACTATGTGAAAAAAATCAAATTGGAGTACGACGTGCACTTGATTATATGAGTTTGTTAGAAAAACCACTTTCCTTTGCTCCTAGCGCCTTCTCGTTCGCTCTATAGCGTTTTGAGCGTATAAAGAGCACAAGTGTGCATGGAGACACAGGATGAATGGGAACTAGTTTTGTTATTGTACTTTTGATGAAAAGTCACGTTCTAGTCATAAAATGTCACTTTTTTCACCTTATCATACTTTTTCATCAACTTTTGCATTTTAATGTAAACAATCATATTTCGTAATATTTTGGGTCAGAAACATTTCATAGTACTATATTATGTCTAACTATGTGAAAAAAATCAAATTGGAGTACGTCGTGCACTTGATTATATGAGTTTGTTAGAAAAACCACTTTCCTTTGCTACTAGCGTCTTCTCGTTCGCTCTATAGCGTTTTGAGCGGAGGAAGAGCACAAGTGTGCATGGAGACACAGAATGAATGGGAACTAGTTTTGTTATTGTACTTTTGATGAAAAGTCACTTTCTAGACATAAAATGTCACTTTTTTCACCTTATCATACTTTTTCATCAACTTTTGCATTTTAATGTAAACAATCATATTTCGTAATATTTTGGGTCAGAAACATTTCATAGTACTATATTATGTCTAACTATGTGAAAAAAATCAAATTGGAGTACGTCGTGCACTTGATTATATGAGTTTGTTAGAAAAACCACTTTCCTTTGCTCCTAGCGCCTTCTCGTTCGCTCTATAGCGTTTTGAGCGTATAAAGAGCACAAGTGTGCATGGAGACACAGGATGAATGGGAACTAGTTTTGTTATTGTACTTTTTATGAAAAGTCACTTTCTAGTCATAAAATGTCACTTTTTTCACCATATCATACTTTTTCATCAACTTTTGCATTTTAATGTAAACAATCATATTTCGTAATATTTTGGGTCAGAAACATTTCATAGTACTATATTATGTCTAACTATGTGAAAAAAATCAAATTGGAGTACGTCGTGCACTTGATTATATGAGTTTGTTAGAAAAACCACTTTCCTTTGCTCCTAGCGCCTTCTCGTTCGCTCTATAGCGTTTTGAGCGTATAAAGAGCACAAGTGTGCATGGAGACACAGGATGAATGGGAACTAGTTTTGTTATTGTACTTTTGATGAAAAGTCACTTTCTAGACATAAAATGTCACTTTTTTCACCTTATCATACTTTTTCATCAACTTTTGCATTTTAATGTAAACAATCATATTTCGTAATATTTTGGGTCAGAAACATTTCATAGTACTATATTATGTCTAACTATGTGAAAAAAATCAAATTGGAGTACGTCGTGCACTTGATTATATGAGTTTGTTAGAAAAACCACTTTCCTTTGCTCCTAGCGCCTTCTCGTTCGCTCTATAGCGTTTTGAGCGTATAAAGAGCACAAGTGTGCATGGAGACACAGGATGAATGGGAACTAGTTTTGTTGTACTTTTGATGAAAAGTCACTTTCTAGACATAAAATGTCACTTTTTTCACCTTATCATACTTTTTCATCAACTTTTGCATTTTAATGTAAACAATCATATTTCGTAATATTTTGGGTCAGAAACATTTCATAGTACTATATTATGTCTAACTATGTGAAAAAAATCAAATTGGAGTACGACGTGCACTTGATTATATGAGTTTGTTAGAAAAACCACTTTCCTTTGCTCCTAGCGCCTTCTCGTTCGCTCTATAGCGTTTTGAGCGTATAAAGAGCACAAGTGTGCATGGAGACACAGGATGAATGGGAACTAGTTTTGTTATTGTACTTTTGATGAAAAGTCACTTTCTAGTCATAAAATGTCACTTTTTTCACCTTATCATACTATTTCATCAACTTTTGCATTTTAATGTAAACAATCATATTTCGTAATATTTTGGGTCAGAAACATTTCATAGTACTATATTATGTCTAACTATGAGAAAAAAATCAAATTGGAGTACGTCGTGCACTTGATTATATGAGTTTGTTAGAAAAACCACTTTCCTTTGCTCCTAGCGCCTTCTCGTTCGCTCTATAGCGTTTTGAGCGGATAAAGAGCAGAAGTGTGCATGGAGACACAGGATGAATGGGAACTAGTTTTGTTATTGTACTTTTGATGAAAAGTCACTTTCTAGACATAAAATGTCACTTTTTTCACCTTATCATACTTTTTCATCAACTTTTGCATTTTAATGTAAACAATCATATTTCGTAATATTTTGGGTCAGAAACATTTCATAGTACTATATTATGTCTAACTATGTGAAAAAAATCAAATTGGAGTACGTCGTGCACTTGATTACATGAGTTTGTTAGAAAAACCACTTTCCTTTGCTCCTAGCGCCTTCTCGTTCGCTCTATAGCGTTTTGAGCGTATAAAGAGCACAAGTGTGCATGGAGACACAGGATGAATGGGAACTAGTTTTGTTATTGTACTTTTTATGAAAAGTCACTTTCTAGTCATAAAATGTCACTTTTTTCACCATATCATACTTTTTCATCAACTTTTGCATTTTAATGTAAACAATCATATTTCGTAATATTTTGGGTCAGAAACATTTCATAGTACTATATTATGTCTAACTATGTGAAAAAAATCAAATTGGAGTACGTCGTGCACTTGATTATATGAGTTTGTTAGAAAAACCACTTTCCTTTGCTCCTAGCGCCTTCTCGTTCGCTCTATAGCGTTTTGAGCGTATAAAGAGCACAAGTGTGCATGGAGACACAGGATGAATGGGAACTAGTTTTGTTATTGTACTTTTGATGAAAAGTCACTTTCTAGACATAAAATGTCACTTTTTTCACCTTATCATACTTTTTCATCAACTTTTGCATTTTAATGTAAACAATCATATTTCGTAATATTTTGGGTCAGAAACATTTCATAGTACTATATTATGTCTAACTATGTGAAAAAAATCAAATTGGAGTACGTCGTGCACTTGATTATATGAGTTTGTTAGAAAAACCACTTTCCTTTGCTCCTAGCGCCTTCTCGTTCGCTCTATAGCGTTTTGAGCGTATAAAGAGCACAAGTGTGCATGGAGACACAGGATGAATGGGAACTAGTTTTGTTGTACTTTTGATGAAAAGTCACTTTCTAGACATAAAATGTCACTTTTTTCACCTTATCATACTTTTTCATCAACTTTTGCATTTTAATGTAAACAATCATATTTCGTAATATTTTGGGTCAGAAACATTTCATAGTACTATATTATGTCTAACTATGTGAAAAAAATCAAATTGGAGTACGACGTGCACTTGATTATATGAGTTTGTTAGAAAAACCACTTTCCTTTGCTCCTAGCGCCTTCTCGTTCGCTCTATAGCGTTTTGAGCGTATAAAGAGCACAAGTGTGCATGGAGACACAGGATGAATGGGAACTAGTTTTGTTATTGTACTTTTGATGAAAAGTCACTTTCTAGTCATAAAATGTCACTTTTTTCACCTTATCATACTATTTCATCAACTTTTGCATTTTAATGTAAACAATCAT
This sequence comes from Ictalurus punctatus, assembly GCF_001660625.3. Lineage (NCBI taxonomy): Eukaryota > Metazoa > Chordata > Actinopteri > Siluriformes > Ictaluridae > Ictalurus > Ictalurus punctatus. The sequence continues at coordinate 8,243,361 of NC_030443.2, read as the reverse complement.
ATTTCGTAATATTTTGGGTCAGAAACATTTCATAGTACTATATTATGTCTAACTATGAGAAAAAAATCAAATTGGAGTACGTCGTGCACTTGATTATATGAGTTTGTTAGAAAAACCACTTTCCTTTGCTCCTAGCGCCTTCTCGTTCGCTCTATAGCGTTTTGAGCGGATAAAGAGCAGAAGTGTGCATGGAGACACAGGATGAATGGGAACTAGTTTTGTTATTGTACTTTTGATGAAAAGTCACTTTCTAGACATAAAATGTCACTTTTTTCACCTTATCATACTTTTTCATCAACTTTTGCATTTTAATGTAAACAATCATATTTCGTAATATTTTGGGTCAGAAACATTTCATAGTACTATATTATGTCTAACTATGTGAAAAAAATCAAATTGGAGTACGTCGTGCACTTGATTATATGAGTTTGTTAGAAAAACCACTTTCCTTTGCTCCTAGCGCCTTCTCGTTCGCTCTATAGCGTTTTGAGCGTATAAAGAGCACAAGTGTGCATGGAGACACAGGATGAATGGGAACTAGTTTTGTTATTGTACTTTTGATGAAAAGTCACTTTCTAGACATAAAATGTCACTTTTTTCACCTTATCATACTTTTTCATCAACTTTTGCATTTTAATGTAAACAATCATATTTCGTAATATTTTGGGTCAGAAACATTTCATAGTACTATATTATGTCTAACTATGTGAAAAAAATCAAATTGGAGTACGACGTGCACTTGATTATATGAGTTTGTTAGAAAAACCACTTTCCTTTGCTCCTAGCGCCTTCTCGTTCGCTCTATAGCGTTTTGAGCGTATAAAGAGCACAAGTGTGCATGGAGACACAGGATGAATGGGAACTAGTTTTGTTGTACTTTTGATGAAAAGTCACTTTCTAGACATAAAATGTCACTTTTTTCACCTTATCATACTTTTTCATCAACTTTTGCATTTTAATGTAAACAATCATATTTCGTAATATTTTGGGTCAGAAACATTTCATAGTACTATATTATGTCTAACTATGTGAAAAAAATCAAATTGGAGTACGACGTGCACTTGATTATATGAGTTTGTTAGAAAAACCACTTTCCTTTGCTCCTAGCGCCTTCTCGTTCGCTCTATAGCGTTTTGAGCGTATAAAGAGCACAAGTGTGCATGGAGACACAGGATGAATGGGAACTAGTTTTGTTGTACTTTTGATGAAAAGTCACTTTCTAGACATAAAATGTCACTTTTTTCACCTTATCATACTTTTTCATCAACTTTTGCATTTTAATGTAAACAATCATATTTAGTAATATTTTGGGTCAGAAACATTTCATAGTACTATATTATGTCTAACTATGTGAAAAAAATCAAATTGGAGTACGACGTGCACTTGATTATATGAGTTTGTTAGAAAAACCACTTTCCTTTGCTCCTAGCGCCTTCTCGTTCGCTCTATAGCGTTTTGAGCGTATAAAGAGCACAAGTGTGCATGGAGACACAGGATGAATGGGAACTAGTTTTGTTATTGTACTTTTGATGAAAAGTCACTTTCTAGTCATAAAATGTCACTTTTTTCACCTTATCATACTTTTTCATCAACTTTTGCATTTTAATGTAAACAATCATATTTTGTAATATTTTGGGTCAGAAACATTTCATAGTACTATATTATGTCTAACTATGAGAAAAAAATCAAATTGGAGTACGTCGTGCACTTGATTATATGAGTTTGTTAGAAAAACCACTTTCCTTTGCTCCTAGCGCCTTCTCGTTCGCTCTATAGCGTTTTGAGCGGATAAAGAGCAGAAGTGTGCATGGAGACACAGGATGAATGGGAACTAGTTTTGTTATTGTACTTTTGATGAAAAGTCACTTTCTAGACATAAAATGTCACTTTTTTCACCTTATCATACTTTTTCATCAACTTTTGCATTTTAATGTAAACAATCATATTTCGTAATATTTTGGGTCAGAAACATTTCATAGTACTATATTATGTCTAACTATGTGAAAAAAATCAAATTGGAGTACGTCGTGCACTTGATTATATGAGTTTGTTAGAAAAACCACTTTCCTTTGCTCCTAGCGCCTTCTCGTTCGCTCTATAGCGTTTTGAGCGTATAAAGAGCACAAGTGTGCATGGAGACACAGGATGAATGGGAACTAGTTTTGTTATTGTACTTTCGATGAAATGTCACTTTCTAGACATAAAATGTCACTTTTTTCACCTTATCATACTTTTTCATCAACTATTGCATTTTAATGTAAACAATCATATTTCGTAATATTTTGGGTCAGAAACATTTCATAGTACTATATTATGTCTAACTATGTGAAAAAAATCAAATTGGAGTACGTCGTGCACTTGATTATATGAGTTTGTTAGAAAAACCACTTTCCTTTGCTCCTAGCGCCTTCTCGTTCGCTCTATAGCGTTTTGAGCGGATAAAGAGCACAAGTGTGCATGGAGACACAGGATGAATGGGAACTAGTTTTGTTATTGTACTTTTGATGAAAAGTCACTTTCTAGACATAAAATGTCACTTTTTTCACCTTATCATACTTTTTCATCAACTTTTGCATTTTAATGTAAACAATCATATTTCGTAATATTTTGGGTCAGAAACATTTCATAGTACTATATTATGTCTAACTATGTGAAAAAAATCAAATTGGAGTACGACGTGCACTTGATTATATGAGTTTGTTAGAAAAACCACTTTCCTTTGCTCCTAGCGCCTTCTCGTTCGCTCTATAGCGTTTTGAGCGTATAAAGAGCACAAGTGTGCATGGAGACACAGGATGAATGGGAACTAGTTTTGTTATTGTACTTTTGATGAAAAGTCACTTTCTAGTCATAAAATGTCACTTTTTTCACCTTATCATACTTTTTCATCAACTTTTGCATTTTAATGTAAACAATCATATTTCGTAATATTTTGGGTCAGAAACATTTCATAGTACTATATTATGTCTAACTATGTGAAAAAAATCAAATTGGAGTATGACGTGCACTTGATTATATGAGTTTGTTAGAAAAACCACTTTCCTTTGCTCCTAGCGCCTTCTCGTTCGCTCTATAGCGTTTTGAGCGTATAAAGAGCACAAGTGTGCATGGAGACACAGGATGAATGGGAACTAGTTTTGTTATTGTACTTTTGATGAAAAGTCACTTTCTAGTCATAAAATGTCACTTTTTTCACCTTATCATACTTTTTCATCAACTTTTGCATTTTAATGTAAACAATCATATTTCGTAATATTTTGGGTCAGAAACATTTCATAGTACTATATTATGTCTAACTATGAGAAAAAAATCAAATTGGAGTACGTCGTGCACTTGATTATATGAGTTTGTTAGAAAAACCACTTTCCTTTGCTCCTAGCGCCTTCTCGTTCGCTCTATAGCGTTTTGAGCGTATAAAGAGCAGAAGTGTGCATGGAGACACAGGATGAATGGGAACTAGTTTTGTTTTTGTACTTTTGATGAAAAGTCACTTTCTAGTCATAAAATGTCACTTTTTTCACCTTATCATACTTTTTCATCAACTTTTGCATTTTAATGTAAACAATCATATTTCGTAATATTTTGGGTCAGAAACATTTCATAGTACTATATTATGTCTAACTATGTGAAAAAAATCAAACTGGAGTACGACGTGCACTTGATTATATGAGTTTGTTAGAAAAACCACTTTCCTTTGCTCCTAGCGCCTTCTCGTTCGCTCTATAGCGTTTTGAGCGTATAAAGAGCACAAGTGTGCATGGAGACACAGGATGAATGGGAACTAGTTTTGTTATTGTACTTTTGATGAAAAGTCACTTTCTAGTCATAAAATGTCACTTTTTTCACCTTATCATACTTTTTCATCAACTTTTGCATTTTAATGTAAACAATCATATTTCGTAATATTTTGGGTCAGAAACATTTCATAGTACTATATTATGTCTAACTATGAGAAAAAAATCAAATTGGAGTACGTCGTGCACTTGAATATATAAGTTTGTTCGAAAAACCACTTTCCTTTGCTCCTAGCGCCTTCTCGTTCGCTCTATAGCGTTTTGAGCGGATAAAGAGCACAAGTGTGCATGGAGACACAGGATGAATGGGAACTAGTTTTGTTTTTGTACTTTTTATGAAAAGTCACTTTCTAGTCATAAAATGTCACTTTTTTCACCTTATCATACTTTTTCATCAACTTTTGCATTTTAATGTAAACAATCATATTTCGTAATATTTTGGGTCAGAAACATTTCATAGTACTATATTATGTCTAACTATGTGAAAAAAATCAAACTGGAGTACGACGTGCACTTGATTATATGAGTTTGTTAGAAAAACCACTTTCCTTTGCTCCTAGCGCCTTCTCGTTCGCTCTATAGCGTTTTGAGCGGATAAAGAGCACAAGTGTGCATGGAGACACAGGATGAATGGGAACTAGTTTTGTTATTGTACTTTTGATGAAAAGTCACTTTCTAGACATAAAATGTCACTTTTTTCACCTTATCATACTTTTTCATCAACTTTTGCATTTTAATGTAAACAATCATATTTCGTAATATTTTGGGTCAGAAACATTTCATAGTACTATATTATGTCTAACTATGTGAAAAAAATCAAATTGGAGTACGACGTGCACTTGATTATATGAGTTTGTTAGAAAAACCACTTTCCTTTGCTCCTAGCGCCTTCTCGTTCGCTCTATAGCGTTTTCAGCGTATAAAGAGCACAAGTGTGCATGGAGACAAAGGATGAATGGGAACTAGTTTTGTTATTGTACTTTTGATGAAAAGTCACTTTCTAGACATAAAATGTCACTTTTTTCACCTTATCATACTTTTTCATCAACTTTTGCATTTTAATGTAAACAATCATATTTCGTAATATTTTGGGTCAGAAACATTTCATAGTACTATGTTATGTCTAACTATGTGAAAAAAATCAAATTGGAGTACGACGTGCACTTGATTATATGAGTTTGTTAGAAAAACCACTTTCCTTTGCTCCTAGCGCCTTCTCGTTCGCTCTATAGCGTTTTGAGCGTATAAAGAGCACAAGTGTGCATGGAGACACAGGATGAATGGGAACTAGTTTTGTTATTGTACTTTTGATGAAAAGTCACTTTCTAGTCATAAAATGTCACTTTTTTCACCTTATCATACTTTTTCATCAACTTTTGCATTTTAATGTAAACAATCATATTTCGTAATATTTTGGGTCAGAAACATTTCATAGTACTATATTATGTCTAACTATGAGAAAAAAATCAAATTGGAGTACGTCGTGCACTTGAATATATGAGTTTGTTAGAAAAACCACTTTCCTTTGCTCCTAGCGCCTTGTCGTTCGCTCTATAGCTTTTGAGCGTATAAAGAGCACAAGTGTGCATGGAGACACAGGATGAATGGGAACTAGTTTTGTTATTGTACTTTTGATGAAAAGTCACTTTCTAGTCATAAAATGTCACTTTTTTCACCTTATCATACTTTTTCATCAACTTTTGCATTTTAATGTAAACAATCATATTTCGTAATATTTTGGGTCAGAAACATTTCATAGTACTATATTATGTCTAACTATGTGAAAAAAATCAAATTGGAGTACGTCGTGCACTTGATTATATGAGTTTGTTAGAAAAACCACTTTCCTTTGCTCCTAGCGCCTTCTCGTTCGCTCTATAGCGTTTTGAGCGTATAAAGAGCACAAGTGTGCATGGAGACACAGGATGAATGGGAACTAGTTTTGTTATTGTACTTTTGATGAAAAGTCACTTTCTAGACATAAAATGTCACTTTTTTCACCTTATCATACTTTTTCATCAACTTTTGCATTTTAATGTAAACAATCATATTTCGTAATATTTTGGGTCAGAAACATTTCATAGTACTATATTATGTCTAACTATGTGAAAAAAATCAAATTGGAGTACGACGTGCACTTGATTATATGAGTTTGTTAGAAAAACCACTTTCCTTTGCTCCTAGCGCCTTCTCGTTCGCTCTATAGCGTTTTGAGCGTATAAAGAGCACAAGTGTGCATGGAGACACAGGATGAATGGGAACTAGTTTTGTTATTGTACTTTTGATGAAAAGTCACTTTCTAGTCATAAAATGTCACTTTTTTCACCTTATCATACTTTTTCATCAACTTTTGCATTTTAATGTAAACAATCATATTTCGTAATATTTTGGGTCAGAAACATTTCATAGTACTATATTATGTCTAACTATGTGAAAAAAATCAAATTGGAGTACGTCGTGCACTTGATTATATGAGTTTGTTAGAAAAACCACTTTCCTTTGCTCCTAGCGCCTTCTCGTTCGCTCTATAGCGTTTTGAGCGTATAAAGAGCACAAGTGTGCATGGAGACACAGGATGAATGGGAACTAGTTTTGTTATTGTACTTTTGATGAAAAGTCACTTTCTAGTCATAAAATGTCACTTTTTTCACCTTATCATACTTTTTCATCAACTTTTGCATTTTAATGTAAACAATCATATTTTGTAATATTTTGGGTCAGAAACATTTCATAGTACTATATTATGTCTAACTATGAGAAAAAAATCAAATTGGAGTACGTCGTGCACTTGATTATATGAGTTTGTTAGAAAAACCACTTTCCTTTGCTCCTAGCGCCTTCTCGTTCGCTCTATAGCGTTTTGAGCGGATAAAGAGCAGAAGTGTGCATGGAGACACAGGATGAATGGGAACTAGTTTTGTTATTGTACTTTTGATGAAAAGTCACTTTCTAGACATAAAATGTCACTTTTTTCACCTTATCATACTTTTTCATCAACTATTGCATTTTAATGTAAACAATCATATTTCGTAATATTTTGGGTCAGAAACATTTCATAGTACTATATTATGTCTAACTATGTGAAAAAAATCAAATTGGAGTACGTCGTGCACTTGATTATATGAGTTTGTTAGAAAAACCACTTTCCTTTGCTCCTAGCGCCTTCTCGTTCGCTCTATAGCGTTTTGAGCGTATAAAGAGCACAAGTGTGCATGGAGACACAGGATGAATGGGAACTAGTTTTGTTATTGTACTTTCGATGAAATGTCACTTTCTAGACATAAAATGTCACTTTTTTCACCTTATCATACTTTTTCATCAACTATTGCATTTTAATGTAAACAATCATATTTCGTAATATTTTGGGTCAGAAACATTTCATAGTACTATATTATGTCTAACTATGTGAAAAAAATCAAATTGGAGTACGTCGTGCACTTGATTATATGAGTTTGTTAGAAAAACCACTTTCCTTTGCTCCTAGCGCCTTCTCGTTCGCTCTATAGCGTTTTGAGCGGATAAAGAGCACAAGTGTGCATGGAGACACAGGATGAATGGGAACTAGTTTTGTTATTGTACTTTTGATGAAAAGTCACTTTCTAGACATAAAATGTCACTTTTTTCACCTTATCATACTTTTTCATCAACTTTTGCATTTTAATGTAAACAATCATATTTCGTAATATTTTGGGTCAGAAACATTTCATAGTACTATATTATGTCTAACTATGTGAAAAAAATCAAATTGGAGTACGACGTGCACTTGATTATATGAGTTTGTTAGAAAAACCACTTTCCTTTGCTCCTAGCGCCTTCTCGTTCGCTCTATAGCGTTTTGAGCGTATAAAGAGCACAAGTGTGCATGGAGACACAGGATGAATGGGAACTAGTTTTGTTATTGTACTTTTGATGAAAAGTCACTTTCTAGTCATAAAATGTCACTTTTTTCACCTTATCATACTTTTTCATCAACTTTTGCATTTTAATGTAAACAATCATATTTCGTAATATTTTGGGTCAGAAACATTTCATAGTACTATATTATGTCTAACTATGTGAAAAAAATCAAATTGGAGTATGACGTGCACTTGATTATATGAGTTTGTTAGAAAAACCACTTTCCTTTGCTCCTAGCGCCTTCTCGTTCGCTCTATAGCGTTTTGAGCGTATAAAGAGCACAAGTGTGCATGGAGACACAGGATGAATGGGAACTAGTTTTGTTATTGTACTTTTGATGAAAAGTCACTTTCTAGTCATAAAATGTCACTTTTTTCACCTTATCATACTTTTTCATCAACTTTTGCATTTTAATGTAAACAATCATATTTCGTAATATTTTGGGTCAGAAACATTTCATAGTACTATATTATGTCTAACTATGATGAAAAAAATCAAATTGGAGTACGTCGTGCACTTGATTATATGAGTTTGTTAGAAAAACCACTTTCCTTTGCTCCTAGCGCCTTCTCGTTCGCTCTATAGCGTTTTGAGCGTATAAAGAGCAGAAGTGTGCATGGAGACACAGGATGAATGGGAACTAGTTTTGTTTTGTACTTTTGATGAAAAGTCACTTTCTAGTCATAAAATGTCACTTTTTTCACCTTATCATACTTTTTCATCAACTTTTGCATTTTAATGTAAACAATCATATTTCGTAATATTTTGGGTCAGAAACATTTCATAGTACTATATTATGTCTAACTATGTGAAAAAAATCAAACTGGAGTACGACGTGCACTTGATTATATGAGTTTGTTCGAAAAACCACTTTCCTTTGCTCCTAGCGCCTTCTCGTTCGCTCTATAGCGTTTTGAGCGTATAAAGAGCACAAGTGTGCATGGAGACACAGGATGAATGGGAACTAGTTTTGTTATTGTACTTTTGATGAAAAGTCACTTTCTAGTCATAAAATGTCACTTTTTTCACCTTATCATACTTTTTCATCAACTTTTGCATTTTAATGTAAACAATCATATTTCGTAATATTTTGGGTCAGAAACATTTCATAGTACTATATTATGTCTAACTATGAGAAAAAAATCAAATTGGAGTACGTCGTGCACTTGAATATATAAGTTTGTTCGAAAAACCACTTTCCTTTGCTCCTAGCGCCTTCTCGTTCGCTCTATAGCGTTTTGAGCGGATAAAGAGCACAAGTGTGCATGGAGACACAGGATGAATGGGAACTAGTTTTGTTTTTGTACTTTTTATGAAAAGTCACTTTCTAGTCATAAAATGTCACTTTTTTCACCTTATCATACTTTTTCATCAACTTTTGCATTTTAATGTAAACAATCATATTTCGTAATATTTTGGGTCAGAAACATTTCATAGTACTATATTATGTCTAACTATGTGAAAAAAATCAAACTGGAGTACGACGTGCACTTGATTATATGAGTTTGTTCGAAAAACCACTTTCCTTTGCTCCTAGCGCCTTCTCGTTCGCTCTATAGCGTTTTGAGCGGATAAAGAGCACAAGTGTGCATGGAGACACAGGATGAATGGGAACTAGTTTTGTTATTGTACTTTTGATGAAAAGTCACTTTCTAGACATAAAATGTCACTTTTTTCACCTTATCATACTTTTTCATCAACTTTTGCATTTTAATGTAAACATCATATTTCGTAATATTTTGGGTCAGAAACATTTCATAGTACTATATTATGTCTAACTATGTGAAAAAAAATCAAATTGGAGTACGACGTGCACTTGATTATATGAGTTTGTTAGAAAAACCACTTTCCTTTGCTCCTAGCGCCTTCTCGTTCGCTCTATAGCGTTTTGAGCGTATAAAGAGCACAAGTGTGCATGGAGACACAGGATGAATGGGAACTAGTTTTGTTATTGTACTTTTTATGAAAAGTCACTTTCTAGACATAAAATGTCACTTTTTTCACCTTATCATACTTTTTCATCAACTTTTGCATTTTAATGTAAACAATCATATTTCGTAATATTTTGGGTCAGAAACATTTCATAGTACTATAGTTATGTCTAACTATGTGAAAAAAAATCAAATTGGAGTACGACGTGCACTTGATTATATGAGTTTGTTAGAAAAACCACTTTCCTTTGCTCCTAGCGCCTTCTCGTTCGCTCTATAGCGTTTTGAGCGTATAAAGAGCACAAGTGTGCATGGAGACACAGGATGAATGGGAACTAGTTTTGTTATTGTACTTTTGATGAAAAGTCACTTTCTAGATCATAAAATGTCACTTTTTTCACCTTATCATACTTTTTCATCAACTTTTGCATTTTAATGTAAACATCATATTTCGTAATATTTTGGGTCAGAAACATTTCATAGTACTATATTATGTCTAACTATGAGAAAAAAATCAAATTGGAGTACGTCGTGCACTTGAATTATATGAGTTTGTTAGAAAAACCACTTTCCTTTGCTCCTAGCGCCTTCTCGTTCGCTCTATAGCGTTTTGAGCGTATAAAGAGCACAAGTGTGCATGGAGACACAGGATGATGGGAACTAGTTTTGTTATTGTACTTTTGATGAAAAGTCACTTTCTAGTCATAAAATGTCACTTTTTTCACCTTATCATACTTTTTCATCAACTTTTGCATTTTAATGTAAACAATCATATTTCGTAATATTTTGGGTCAGAAACATTCATAGTACTATATTATGTCTAACTATGTGAAAAAAATCAAATTGGAGTACGTCGTGCACTTGATTATATGAGTTTGTTAGAAAAACCACTTTCCTTTGCTCCTAGCGCCTTCTCGTTCGCTCTATAGCGTTTTGAGCGTATAAAGAGCACAAGTGTGCATGGAGACACAGGATGAATGGGAACTAGTTTTGTTATTGTACTTTTGATGAAAAGTCACTTTCTAGACATAAAATGTCACTTTTTTCACCTTATCATACTTTTTCATCAACTTTTGCATTTTAATGTAAACAATCATATTTCGTAATATTTTGGGTCAGAAACATTTCATAGTACTATATTATGTCTAACTATGTGAAAAAAAATCAAATTGGAGTACGTCGTGCACTTGATTATATGAGTTTGTTAGAAAAACCACTTTCCTTTGCTCCTAGCGCCTTCTCGTTCGCTCTATAGCGTTTTGAGCGTATAAAGAGCACAAGTGTGCATGGAGACACAGGATGAATGGGAACTAGTTTGTTATTGTACTTTGATGAAAAGTCACTTTCTAGACATAAAATGTCACTTTTTTCACCTTATCATACTTTTTCATCAACTTTGCATTTTAATGTAAACAATCATATTTCGTAATATTTTGGGTCAGAAACATTTCATAGTACTATATTATGTCTAACTATGTGAAAAAAAATCAAATTGGAGTACGTCGTGCACTTGATTATATGAGTTTGTTAGAAAAAACCACTTTCCTTTGCTCCTAGCGCCTTCTCGTTCGCTCTATAGCGTTTTGAGCGTATAAAGAGCACAAGTGTGCATGGAGACACAGGATGAATGGGAACTAGTTTTGTTATTGTACTTTTGATGAAAAGTCACTTTCTAGACATAAAATGTCACTTTTTCACCTTATCATACTTTTTCATCAACTTTTGCATTTTAATGTAAACAATCATATTTCGTAATATTTTGGGGTCAGAAACATTTCATAGTACTATATTATGTCTAACTATGTGAAAAAATCAAATTGGAGTACGACGTGCACTTGATTATATGAGTTTGTTAGAAAAACCACTTTCCTTTGCTCCTAGCGCCTTCTCGTTCGATCTATAAGCGTTTTGAGCGTGATAAAGAGCACAAGTGTGCATGGAGACACAGGATGAATGGGAACTAGTTTTTGTTATTGTACTTTTGATGAAAAAGTCACGTTCTAGTCATAAAATGTCACTTTTTTCCACCTTATCATACTTTTTCATCAACTTTTGCATTTTAATGTAAACAATCATATTTCGTAATATTTTTGGGTCAGAAACATTTCATAGTACTATATTATGTCTAACTATGTGAAAAAAATCAAATTGGAGTACGACGTGCACTTGATTATATGAGTTTGTTAGAAAAACCACTTTCCTTTGCTCCTAGCGCCTTCTCGTTCGCTCTATAGCGTTTTGAGCGTATAAAAGAGCACAAGTGTGCATGGAGACACAGGATGAATGGGAACTAGTTTTGTTATTGTACTTTTGATGAAAAGTCACTTTCTAGTCATAAAATGTCACTTTTTCACCTTATCATACTTTTTCATCAACTTTTGCATTTTAATGTAAACAATCATATTTCGTAATATTTTGGGTCAGAAACATTTCATAGTACTATATTATGTCTAACTATGAGAAAACAAATCAAATTGGAGTACGTCGTGCACTTGATTATATGAGTTTGTTAGAAAAACCACTTTCCTTTGCTCCTAGCGCCTTCTCGTTCGCTCTATAAGCGTTTTGAGCGGATAAAGAGCAGAAGTGTGCATGGAGACACAGGATGAATGGGAACTAGTTTTGTTATTGTACTTTTGATGAAAAGTCACTTTCTAGACATAAAATGTCACTTTTTTTCACCTTATCATACTTTTTCATCAACTTTTGCATTTTAATGTAAACAATCATATTTCGTAATATTTTGGGTCAGAAACATTTCATAGTACTAATATTATGTCTAACTATGTGAAAAAAATCAAATTGGAGTACGTCGTTGCACTTGATTATATGAGTTTGTTAGAAAAACCACTTTCCTTTGCTTCCTAGCGCCTTCTCGTTCGCTCTATAGCGTTTTGAGCGTATAAAGAGCACAAGTGTGCATGGAGACACAGGATGAATGGGAACTAGTTTTGTTATTGTACTTTTGATGAAAAGTCACTTTCTAGTCATAAAATGTCACTTTTTTCACCATTATCATACTTTTTCATCAACTTTTGCATTTAATGTAAACAATCATATTTCGTAATATTTTGGGTCAGAAACATTTCATAGTACTATATTATGTCTAACTAGGTGAAAAAAAATCAAATTGGAGTACGTTCGTGCACTTGAATATAATGAAGTTTGTTAGAAAAACCACTTTCCTTTGCTCCTAGCGCCTTCCTCGTTCGCTCTATAGCGTTTTGAGCGTATACAAGAGCACAAGTGTGCATGGAGACACAGGATGAATGGGAACTAGTTTTGTTATTGTACTTTGATGAAAAGTCACTTTCTAGACATAAAATGTCACTTTTTTCACCTTATCATACTTTTTCATCAACTTTTGCATTTTAATGTAAACAATCATATTTCGTAATATTTTGGGTCAGAAACATTTCATAGTACTATATTATGTCTAACTATGTGAAAAAAATCAAATTGGAGTAGGTCGTGCACTGATTATATGAGTTTGTTAGAAAAACCACTTTCCTTTGCTCCTAGCGCCTTCTCGTTCGCTCTATAGCGTTTTGAGCGGATAAAGAGCACAAGTGTGTAAGGAGACACAGGATGAATGGGAACTAGTTTTGTTATTGTACTTTTGATGAAAAGTGACTTTCTAGACATAAAATGTCACTTTTTTCACCTTATCATACTTTTTCATCAACTTTTGCATTTTAATGTAAACAATCATATTTCGTAATATTTTGGGTCAGAAACATTTCATAGTACTATATTATGTCTAACTATGTGAAAAAAATCAAATTGGAGTAGGTCGTGCACTGATTATATGAGTTTGTTAGAAAAACCACTTTCCTTTGCTCCTAGCGCCTTCTCGTTCGCTCTATAGCGTTTTGAGCGGATAAAGAGCACAAGTGTGTAAGGAGACACAGGATGAATGGGAACTAGTTTTGTTATTGTACTTTTGATGAAAAGTGACTTTCTAGACATAAAATGTCACTTTTTTCACCTTATCATACTTTTTCATCAACTTTTGCATTTTAATGTAAACAATCATATTTCGTAATATTTTGGGTCAGAAACATTTCATAGTACTATATTATGTCTAACTATGTGAAAAAAATCAAATTGGAGTAGGTCGTGCACTGATTATATGAGTTTGTTAGAAAAACCACTTTCCTTTGCTCCTAGCGCCTTCTCGTTCGCTCTATAGCGTTTTGAGCGGATAAAGAGCACAAGTGTGTAAGGAGACACAGGATGAATGGGAACTAGTTTTGTTATTGTACTTTTGATGAAAAGTCACTTTCTAGACATAAAATGTCACTTTTTTCACCTTATCATACTTTTTCATCAACTTTTGCATTTTAATGTAAACAATCATATTTCGTAATATTTTGGGTCAGAAACATTTCATAGTACTATATTATGTCTAACTATGTGAAAAAAATCAAATTGGAGTAGGTCGTGCACTGATTATATGAGTTTGTTAGAAAAACCACTTTCCTTTGCTCCTAGCGCCTTCTCGTTCGCTCTATAGCGTTTTGAGCGGATAAAGAGCACAAGTGTGTAAGGAGACACAGGATGAATGGGAACTAGTTTTGTTATTGTACTTTTGATGAAAAGTGACTTTCTAGACATAAAATGTCACTTTTTTCACCTTATCATACTTTTTCATCAACTTTTGCATTTTAATGTAAACAATCATATTTCGTAATATTTTGGGTCAGAAACATTTCATAGTACTATATTATGTCTAACTATGTGAAAAAAATCAAATTGGAGTAGGTCGTGCACTGATTATATGAGTTTGTTAGAAAAACCACTTTCCTTTGCTCCTAGCGCCTTCTCGTTCGCTCTATAGCGTTTTGAGCGGATAAAGAGCACAAGTGTGTAAGGAGACACAGGATGAATGGGAACTAGTTTTGTTATTGTACTTTTGATGAAAAGTCACTTTCTAGACATAAAATGTCACTTTTTTCACCTTATCATACTTTTTCATCAACTTTTGCATTTTAATGTAAACAATCATATTTCGTAATATTTTGGGTCAGAAACATTTCATAGTACTATATTATGTCTAACTATGTGAAAAAAATCAAATTGGAGTAGGTCGTGCACTGATTATATGAGTTTGTTAGAAAAACCACTTTCCTTTGCTCCTAGCGCCTTCTCGTTCGCTCTATAGCGTTTTGAGCGGATAAAGAGCACAAGTGTGTAAGGAGACACAGGATGAATGGGAACTAGTTTTGTTATTGTACTTTTGATGAAAAGTGACTTTCTAGACATAAAATGTCACTTTTTTCACCTTATCATACTTTTTCATCAACTTTTGCATTTTAATGTAAACAATCATATTTCGTAATATTTTGGGTCAGAAACATTTCATAGTACTATATTATGTCTAACTATGTGAAAAAAATCAAATTGGAGTAGGTCGTGCACTGATTATATGAGTTTGTTAGAAAAACCACTTTCCTTTGCTCCTAGCGCCTTCTCGTTCGCTCTATAGCGTTTTGAGCGGATAAAGAGCACAAGTGTGTAAGGAGACACAGGATGAATGGGAACTAGTTTTGTTATTGTACTTTTGATGAAAAGTGACTTTCTAGACATAAAATGTCACTTTTTTCACCTTATCATACTTTTTCATCAACTTTTGCATTTTAATGTAAACAATCATATTTCGTAATATTTTGGGTCAGAAACATTTCATAGTACTATATTATGTCTAACTATGTGAAAAAAATCAAATTGGAGTAGGTCGTGCACTGATTATATGAGTTTGTTAGAAAAACCACTTTCCTTTGCTCCTAGCGCCTTCTCGTTCGCTCTATAGCGTTTTGAGCGGATAAAGAGCACAAGTGTGTAAGGAGACACAGGATGAATGGGAACTAGTTTTGTTATTGTACTTTTGATGAAAAGTGACTTTCTAGACATAAAATGTCACTTTTTTCACCTTATCATACTTTTTCATCAACTTTTGCATTTTAATGTAAACAATCATATTTCGTAATATTTTGGGTCAGAAACATTTCATAGTACTATATTATGTCTAACTATGTGAAAAAAATCAAATTGGAGTAGGTCGTGCACTGATTATATGAGTTTGTTAGAAAAACCACTTTCCTTTGCTCCTAGCGCCTTCTCGTTCGCTCTATAGCGTTTTGAGCGGATAAAGAGCACAAGTGTGTAAGGAGACACAGGATGAATGGGAACTAGTTTTGTTATTGTACTTTTGATGAAAAGTGACTTTCTAGACATAAAATGTCACTTTTTTCACCTTATCATACTTTTTCATCAACTTTTGCATTTTAATGTAAACAATCATATTTCGTAATATTTTGGGTCAGAAACATTTCATAGTACTATATTATGTCTAACTATGTGAAAAAAATCAAATTGGAGTAGGTCGTGCACTGATTATATGAGTTTGTTAGAAAAACCACTTTCCTTTGCTCCTAGCGCCTTCTCGTTCGCTCTATAGCGTTTTGAGCGGATAAAGAGCACAAGTGTGTAAGGAGACACAGGATGAATGGGAACTAGTTTTGTTATTGTACTTTTGATGAAAAGTGACTTTCTAGACATAAAATGTCACTTTTTTCACCTTATCATACTTTTTCATCAACTTTTGCATTTTAATGTAAACAATCATATTTCGTAATATTTTGGGTCAGAAACATTTCATAGTACTATATTATGTCTAACTATGTGAAAAAAATCAAATTGGAGTAGGTCGGGCACTGATTATATGAGTTTGTTAGAAAAACCACTTTCCTTTGCTCCTAGCGCCTTCTCGTTCGCTCTATAGCGTTTTGAGCGGATAAAGAGCACAAGTGTGTAAGGAGACACAGGATGAATGGGAACTAGTTTTGTTATTGTACTTTTGATGAAAAGTGACTTTCTAGACATAAAATGTCACTTTTTTCACCTTATCATACTTTTTCATCAACTTTTGCATTTTAATGTAAACAATCATATTTCGTAATATTTTGGGTCAGAAACATTTCATAGTACTATATTATGTCTAACTATGTGAAAAAAATCAAATTGGAGTAGGTCGGGCACTGATTATATGAGTTTGTTAGAAAAACCACTTTCCTTTGCTCCTAGCGCCTTCTCGTTCGCTCTATAGCGTTTTGAGCGGATAAAGAGCACAAGTGTGTAAGGAGACACAGGATGAATGGGAACTAGTTTTGTTATTGTACTTTTGATGAAAAGTGACTTTCTAGACATAAAATGTCACTTTTTTCACCTTATCATACTTTTTCATCAACTTTTGCATTTTAATGTAAACAATCATATTTCGTAATATTTTGGGTCAGAAACATTTCATAGTACTATATTATGTCTAACTATGTGAAAAAAATCAAATTGGAGTAGGTCGTGCACTGATTATATGAGTTTGTTAGAAAAACCACTTTCCTTTGCTCCTAGCGCCTTCTCGTTCGCTCTATAGCGTTTTGAGCGGATAAAGAGCACAAGTGTGTAAGGAGACACAGGATGAATGGGAACTAGTTTTGTTATTGTACTTTTGATGAAAAGTGACTTTCTAGACATAAAATGTCACTTTTTTCACCTTATCATACTTTTTCATCAACTTTTGCATTTTAATGTAAACAATCATATTTCGTAATATTTTGGGTCAGAAACATTTCATAGTACTATATTATGTCTAACTATGTGAAAAAAATCAAATTGGAGTAGGTCGGGCACTGATTATATGAGTTTGTTAGAAAAACCACTTTCCTTTGCTCCTAGCGCCTTCTCGTTCGCTCTATAGCGTTTTGAGCGGATAAAGAGCACAAGTGTGTAAGGAGACACAGGATGAATGGGAACTAGTTTTGTTATTGTACTTTTGATGAAAAGTGACTTTCTAGACATAAAATGTCACTTTTTTCACCTTATCATACTTTTTCATCAACTTTTGCATTTTAATGTAAACAATCATATTTCGTAATATTTTGGGTCAGAAACATTTCATAGTACTATATTATGTCTAACTATGTGAAAAAAATCAAATTGGAGTAGGTCGTGCACTGATTATATGAGTTTGTTAGAAAAACCACTTTCCTTTGCTCCTAGCGCCTTCTCGTTCGCTCTATAGCGTTTTGAGCGGATAAAGAGCACAAGTGTGTAAGGAGACACAGGATGAATGGGAACTAGTTTTGTTATTGTACTTTTGATGAAAAGTCACTTTCTAGACATAAAATGTCACTTTTTTCACCTTATCATACTTTTTCATCAACTTTTGCATTTTAATGTAAACAATCATATTTCGTAATATTTTGGGTCAGAAACATTTCATAGTACTATATTATGTCTAACTATGTGAAAAAAATCAAATTGGAGTAGGTCGTGCACTGATTATATGAGTTTGTTAGAAAAACCACTTTCCTTTGCTCCTAGCGCCTTCTCGTTCGCTCTATAGCGTTTTGAGCGGATAAAGAGCACAAGTGTGTAAGGAGACACAGGATGAATGGGAACTAGTTTTGTTATTGTACTTTTGATGAAAAGTGACTTTCTAGACATAAAATGTCACTTTTTTCACCTTATCATACTTTTTCATCAACTTTTGCATTTTAATGTAAACAATCATATTTCGTAATATTTTGGGTCAGAAACATTTCATAGTACTATATTATGTCTAACTATGTGAAAAAAATCAAATTGGAGTAGGTCGTGCACTGATTATATGAGTTTGTTAGAAAAACCACTTTCCTTTGCTCCTAGCGCCTTCTCGTTCGCTCTATAGCGTTTTGAGCGGATAAAGAGCACAAGTGTGTAAGGAGACACAGGATGAATGGGAACTAGTTTTGTTATTGTACTTTTGATGAAAAGTCACTTTCTAGACATAAAATGTCACTTTTTTCACCTTATCATACTTTTTCATCAACTTTTGCATTTTAATGTAAACAATCATATTTCGTAATATTTTGGGTCAGAAACATTTCATAGTACTATATTATGTCTAACTATGTGAAAAAAATCAAATTGGAGTAGGTCGTGCACTGATTATATGAGTTTGTTAGAAAAACCACTTTCCTTTGCTCCTAGCGCCTTCTCGTTCGCTCTATAGCGTTTTGAGCGGATAAAGAGCACAAGTGTGTAAGGAGACACAGGATGAATGGGAACTAGTTTTGTTATTGTACTTTTGATGAAAAGTCACTTTCTAGACATAAAATGTCACTTTTTTCACCTTATCATACTTTTTCATCAACTTTTGCATTTTAATGTAAACAATCATATTTCGTAATATTTTGGGTCAGAAACATTTCATAGTACTATATTATGTCTAACTATGTGAAAAAAATCAAATTGGAGTAGGTCGTGCACTGATTATATGAGTTTGTTAGAAAAACCACTTTCCTTTGCTCCTAGCGCCTTCTCGTTCGCTCTATAGCGTTTTGAGCGGATAAAGAGCACAAGTGTGTAAGGAGACACAGGATGAATGGGAACTAGTTTTGTTATTGTACTTTTGATGAAAAGTGACTTTCTAGACATAAAATGTCACTTTTTTCACCTTATCATACTTTTTCATCAACTTTTGCATTTTAATGTAAACAATCATATTTCGTAATATTTTGGGTCAGAAACATTTCATAGTACTATATTATGTCTAACTATGTGAAAAAAATCAAATTGGAGTAGGTCGTGCACTGATTATATGAGTTTGTTAGAAAAACCACTTTCCTTTGCTCCTAGCGCCTTCTCGTTCGCTCTATAGCGTTTTGAGCGGATAAAGAGCACAAGTGTGTAAGGAGACACAGGATGAATGGGAACTAGTTTTGTTATTGTACTTTTGATGAAAAGTCACTTTCTAGACATAAAATGTCACTTTTTTCACCTTATCATACTTTTTCATCAACTTTTGCATTTTAATGTAAACAATCATATTTCGTAATATTTTGGGTCAGAAACATTTCATAGTACTATATTATGTCTAACTATGTGAAAAAAATCAAATTGGAGTAGGTCGTGCACTGATTATATGAGTTTGTTAGAAAAACCACTTTCCTTTGCTCCTAGCGCCTTCTCGTTCGCTCTATAGCGTTTTGAGCGGATAAAGAGCACAAGTGTGTAAGGAGACACAGGATGAATGGGAACTAGTTTTGTTATTGTACTTTTGATGAAAAGTGACTTTCTAGACATAAAATGTCACTTTTTTCACCTTATCATACTTTTTCATCAACTTTTGCATTTTAATGTAAACAATCATATTTCGTAATATTTTGGGTCAGAAACATTTCATAGTACTATATTATGTCTAACTATGTGAAAAAAATCAAATTGGAGTAGGTCGTGCACTGATTATATGAGTTTGTTAGAAAAACCACTTTCCTTTGCTCCTAGCGCCTTCTCGTTCGCTCTATAGCGTTTTGAGCGGATAAAGAGCACAAGTGTGTAAGGAGACACAGGATGAATGGGAACTAGTTTTGTTATTGTACTTTTGATGAAAAGTGACTTTCTAGACATAAAATGTCACTTTTTTCACCTTATCATACTTTTTCATCAACTTTTGCATTTTAATGTAAACAATCATATTTCGTAATATTTTGGGTCAGAAACATTTCATAGTACTATATTATGTCTAACTATGTGAAAAAAATCAAATTGGAGTAGGTCGTGCACTGATTATATGAGTTTGTTAGAAAAACCACTTTCCTTTGCTCCTAGCGCCTTCTCGTTCGCTCTATAGCGTTTTGAGCGGATAAAGAGCACAAGTGTGTAAGGAGACACAGGATGAATGGGAACTAGTTTTGTTATTGTACTTTTGATGAAAAGTCACTTTCTAGACATAAAATGTCACTTTTTTCACCTTATCATACTTTTTCATCAACTTTTGCATTTTAATGTAAACAATCATATTTCGTAATATTTTGGGTCAGAAACATTTCATAGTACTATATTATGTCTAACTATGTGAAAAAAATCAAATTGGAGTAGGTCGTGCACTGATTATATGAGTTTGTTAGAAAAACCACTTTCCTTTGCTCCTAGCGCCTTCTCGTTCGCTCTATAGCGTTTTGAGCGGATAAAGAGCACAAGTGTGTATGGAGACACAGGATGAATGGGAACTAGTTTTGTTATTGTACTTTTGATGAAAAGTCACTTTCTAGACATAAAATGTCACTTTTTTCACCTTATCATACTTTTTCATCAACTTTTGCATTTTAATGTAAACAATCATATTTCGTAATATTTTGGGTCAGAAACATTTCATAGTACTATATTATGTCTAACTATGTGAAAAAAATCAAATTGGAGTAGGTCGTGCACTGATTATATGAGTTTGTTAGAAAAACCACTTTCCTTTGCTCCTAGCGCCTTCTCGTTCGCTCTATAGCGTTTTGAGCGGATAAAGAGCACAAGTGTGTAAGGAGACACAGGATGAATGGGAACTAGTTTTGTTATTGTACTTTTGATGAAAAGTCACTTTCTAGACATAAAATGTCACTTTTTTCACCTTATCATACTTTTTCATCAACTTTTGCATTTTAATGTAAACAATCATATTTCGTAATATTTTGGGTCAGAAACATTTCATAGTACTATATTATGTCTAACTATGTGAAAAAAATCAAATTGGAGTAGGTCGTGCACTGATTATATGAGTTTGTTAGAAAAACCACTTTCCTTTGCTCCTAGCGCCTTCTCGTTCGCTCTATAGCGTTTTGAGCGGATAAAGAGCACAAGTGTGTAAGGAGACACAGGATGAATGGGAACTAGTTTTGTTATTGTACTTTTGATGAAAAGTGACTTTCTAGACATAAAATGTCACTTTTTTCACCTTATCATACTTTTTCATCAACTTTTGCATTTTAATGTAAACAATCATATTTCGTAATATTTTGGGTCAGAAACATTTCATAGTACTATATTATGTCTAACTATGTGAAAAAAATCAAATTGGAGTAGGTCGTGCACTGATTATATGAGTTTGTTAGAAAAACCACTTTCCTTTGCTCCTAGCGCCTTCTCGTTCGCTCTATAGCGTTTTGAGCGGATAAAGAGCACAAGTGTGTAAGGAGACACAGGATGAATGGGAACTAGTTTTGTTATTGTACTTTTGATGAAAAGTCACTTTCTAGACATAAAATGTCACTTTTTTCACCTTATCATACTTTTTCATCAACTTTTGCATTTTAATGTAAACAATCATATTTCGTAATATTTTGGGTCAGAAACATTTCATAGTACTATATTATGTCTAACTATGTGAAAAAAATCAAATTGGAGTAGGTCGTGCACTGATTATATGAGTTTGTTAGAAAAACCACTTTCCTTTGCTCCTAGCGCCTTCTCGTTCGCTCTATAGCGTTTTGAGCGGATAAAGAGCACAAGTGTGTATGGAGACACAGGATGAATGGGAACTAGTTTTGTTATTGTACTTTTGATGAAAAGTCACTTTCTAGACATAAAATGTCACTTTTTTCACCTTATCATACTTTTTCATCAACTTTTGCATTTTAATGTAAACAATCATATTTCGTAATATTTTGGGTCAGAAACATTTCATAGTACTATATTATGTCTAACTATGTGAAAAAAATCAAATTGGAGTAGGTCGTGCACTGATTATATGAGTTTGTTAGAAAAACCACTTTCCTTTGCTCCTAGCGCCTTCTCGTTCGCTCTATAGCGTTTTGAGCGGATAAAGAGCACAAGTGTGTATGGAGACACAGGATGAATGGGAACTAGTTTTGTTATTGTACTTTTGATGAAAAGTCACTTTCTAGACATAAAATGTCACTTTTTTCACCTTATCATACTTTTTCATCAACTTTTGCATTTTAATGTAAACAATCATATTTCGTAATATTTTGGGTCAGAAACATTTCATAGTACTATATTATGTCTAACTATGTGAAAAAAATCAAATTGGAGTAGGTCGTGCACTGATTATATGAGTTTGTTAGAAAAACCACTTTCCTTTGCTCCTAGCGCCTTCTCGTTCGCTCTATAGCGTTTTGAGCGGATAAAGAGCACAAGTGTGTATGGAGACACAGGATGAATGGGAACTAGTTTTGTTATTGTACTTTTGATGAAAAGTCACTTTCTAGACATAAAATGTCACTTTTTTCACCTTATCATACTTTTTCATCAACTTTTGCATTTTAATGTAAACAATCATATTTCGTAATATTTTGGGTCAGAAACATTTCATAGTACTATATTATGTCTAACTATGTGAAAAAAATCAAATTGGAGTACGTCGTGCACTTGATTATATGAGTTTGTTAGAAAAACCACTTTCCTTTGCTCCTAGCGCCTTCTCGTTCGCTCTATAGCGTTTTGAGCGGATAAAGAGCACAAGTGTGTATGGAGACACAGGATGAATGGGAACTAGTTTTGTTATTGTACTTTTGATGAAAAGTCACTTTCTAGACATAAAATGTCACTTTTTTCACCTTATCATACTTTTTCATCAACTTTTGCATTTTAATGTAAACAATCATATTTCGTAATATTTTGGGTCAGAAACATTTCATAGTACTATATTATGTCTAACTATGTGAAAAAAATCAAATTGGAGTACGTCGTGCACTGATTATATGAGTTTGTTAGAAAAACCACTTTCCTTTGCTCCTAGCGCCTTCTCGTTCGCTCTATAGCGTTTTGAGCGGATAAAGAGCACAAGTGTGTATGGAGACACAGGATGAATGGGAACTAGTTTTGTTATTGTACTTTTGATGAAAAGTCACTTTCTAGACATAAAATGTCACTTTTTTCACCTTATCATACTTTTTCATCAACTTTTGCATTTTAATGTAAACAATCATATTTCGTAATATTTTGGGTCAGAAACATTTCATAGTACTATATTATGTCTAACTATGTGAAAAAAATCAAATTGGAGTACGTCGTGCACTGATTATATGAGTTTGTTAGAAAAACCACTTTCCTTTGCTCCTAGCGCCTTCTCGTTCGCTCTATAGCGTTTTGAGCGGATAAAGAGCACAAGTGTGTATGGAGACACAGGATGAATGGGAACTAGTTTTGTTATTGTACTTTTGATGAAAAGTCACTTTCTAGACATAAAATGTCACTTTTTTCACCTTATCATACTTTTTCATCAACTTTTGCATTTTAATGTAAACAATCATATTTCGTAATATTTTGGGTCAGAAACATTTCATAGTACTATATTATGTCTAACTATGTGAAAAAAATCAAATTGGAGTACGTCGTGCACTTGATTATATGAGTTTGTTAGAAAAACCACTTTCCTTTGCTCCTAGCGCCTTCTCGTTCGCTCTATAGCGTTTTGAGCGGATAAAGAGCACAAGTGTGTATGGAGACACAGGATGAATGGGAACTAGTTTTGTTATTGTACTTTTGATGAAAAGTCACTTTCTAGACATAAAATGTCACTTTTTTCACCTTATCATACTTTTTCATCAACTTTTGCATTTTAATGTAAACAATCATATTTCGTAATATTTTGGGTCAGAAACATTTCATAGTACTATATTATGTCTAACTATGTGAAAAAAATCAAATTGGAGTACGTCGTGCACTTGATTATATGAGTTTGTTAGAAAAACCACTTTCCTTTGCTCCTAGCGCCTTCTCGTTCGCTCTATAGCGTTTTGAGCGGATAAAGAGCACAAGTGTGTATGGAGACACAGGATGAATGGGAACTAGTTTTGTTATTGTACTTTTGATGAAAAGTCACTTTCTAGACATAAAATGTCACTTTTTTCACCTTATCATACTTTTTCATCAACTTTTGCATTTTAATGTAAACAATCATATTTCGTAATATTTTGGGTCAGAAACATTTCATAGTACTATATTATGTCTAACTATGTGAAAAAAATCAAATTGGAGTACGTCGTGCACTGATTATATGAGTTTGTTAGAAAAACCACTTTCCTTTGCTCCTAGCGCCTTCTCGTTCGCTCTATAGCGTTTTGAGCGGATAAAGAGCACAAGTGTGTATGGAGACACAGGATGAATGGGAACTAGTTTTGTTATTGTACTTTTGATGAAAAGTCACTTTCTAGACATAAAATGTCACTTTTTTCACCTTATCATACTTTTTCATCAACTTTTGCATTTTAATGTAAACAATCATATTTCGTAATATTTTGGGTCAGAAACATTTCATAGTACTATATTATGTCTAACTATGTGAAAAAAATCAAATTGGAGTACGTCGTGCACTGATTATATGAGTTTGTTAGAAAAACCACTTTCCTTTGCTCCTAGCGCCTTCTCGTTCGCTCTATAGCGTTTTGAGCGGATAAAGAGCACAAGTGTGCATGGAGACACAGGATGAATGGGAACTAGTTTTGTTATTGTACTTTTGATGAAAAGTCACTTTCTAGACATAAAATGTCACTTTTTTCACCTTATCATACTTTTTCATCAACTTTTGCATTTTAATGTAAACAATCATATTTCGTAATATTTTGGGTCAGAAACATTTCATAGTACTATATTATGTCTAACTATGTGAAAAAAATCAAATTGGAGTACGTCGTGCACTTGATTATATGAGTTTGTTAGAAAAACCACTTTCCTTTGCTCCTAGCGCCTTCTCGTTCGCTCTATAGCGTTTTGAGCGGATAAAGAGCACAAGTGTGCATGGAGACACAGGATGAATGGGAACTAGTTTTGTTATTGTACTTTTGATGAAAAGTCACTTTCTAGACATAAAATGTCACTTTTTTCACCTTATCATACTTTTTCATCAACTTTTGCATTTTAATGTAAACAATCATATTTCGTAATATTTTGGGTCAGAAACATTTCATAGTACTATATTATGTCTAACTATGTGAAAAAAATCAAATTGGAGTACGTCGTGCACTTGATTATATGAGTTTGTTAGAAAAACCACTTTCCTTTGCTCCTAGCGCCTTCTCGTTCGCTCTATAGCGTTTTGAGCGGATAAAGAGCACAAGTGTGCATGGAGACACAGGATGAATGGGAACTAGTTTTGTTATTGTACTTTTGATGAAAAGTCACTTTCTAGACATAAAATGTCACTTTTTTCACCTTATCATACTTTTTCATCAACTTTTGCATTTTAATGTAAACAATCATATTTCGTAATATTTTGGGTCAGAAACATTTCATAGTACTATATTATGTCTAACTATGTGAAAAAAATCAAATTGGAGTACGTCGTGCACTGATTATATGAGTTTGTTAGAAAAACCACTTTCCTTTGCTCCTAGCGCCTTCTCGTTCGCTCTATAGCGTTTTGAGCGGATAAAGAGCACAAGTGTGTATGGAGACACAGGATGAATGGGAACTAGTTTTGTTATTGTACTTTTGATGAAAAGTCACTTTCTAGACATAAAATGTCACTTTTTTCACCTTATCATACTTTTTCATCAACTTTTGCATTTTAATGTAAACAATCATATTTCGTAATATTTTGGGTCAGAAACATTTCATAGTACTATATTATGTCTAACTATGTGAAAAAAATCAAATTGGAGTACGTCGTGCACTTGATTATATGAGTTTGTTAGAAAAACCACTTTCCTTTGCTCCTAGCGCCTTCTCGTTCGCTCTATAGCGTTTTGAGCGGATAAAGAGCACAAGTGTGCATGGAGACACAGGATGAATGGGAACTAGTTTTGTTATTGTACTTTTGATGAAAAGTCACTTTCTAGACATAAAATGTCACTTTTTTCACCTTATCATACTTTTTCATCAACTTTTGCATTTTAATGTAAACAATCATATTTCGTAATATTTTGGGTCAGAAACATTTCATAGTACTATATTATGTCTAACTATGTGAAAAAAATCAAATTGGAGTACGTCGTGCACTGATTATATGAGTTTGTTAGAAAAACCACTTTCCTTTGCTCCTAGCGCCTTCTCGTTCGCTCTATAGCGTTTTGAGCGGATAAAGAGCACAAGTGTGCATGGAGACACAGGATGAATGGGAACTAGTTTTGTTATTGTACTTTTGATGAAAAGTCACTTTCTAGACATAAAATGTCACTTTTTTCACCTTATCATACTTTTTCATCAACTTTTGCATTTTAATGTAAACAATCATATTTCGTAATATTTTGGGTCAGAAACATTTCATAGTACTATATTATGTCTAACTATGTGAAAAAAATCAAATTGGAGTACGTCGTGCACTTGATTATATGAGTTTGTTAGAAAAACCACTTTCCTTTGCTCCTAGCGCCTTCTCGTTCGCTCTATAGCGTTTTGAGCGGATAAAGAGCACAAGTGTGTATGGAGACACAGGATGAATGGGAACTAGTTTTGTTATTGTACTTTTGATGAAAAGTCACTTTCTAGACATAAAATGTCACTTTTTTCACCTTATCATACTTTTTCATCAACTTTTGCATTTTAATGTAAACAATCATATTTCGTAATATTTTGGGTCAGAAACATTTCATAGTACTATATTATGTCTAACTATGTGAAAAAAATCAAATTGGAGTACGTCGTGCACTGATTATATGAGTTTGTTAGAAAAACCACTTTCCTTTGCTCCTAGCGCCTTCTCGTTCGCTCTATAGCGTTTTGAGCGGATAAAGAGCACAAGTGTGCATGGAGACACAGGATGAATGGGAACTAGTTTTGTTATTGTACTTTTGATGAAAAGTCACTTTCTAGACATAAAATGTCACTTTTTTCACCTTATCATACTTTTTCATCAACTTTTGCATTTTAATGTAAACAATCATATTTCGTAATATTTTGGGTCAGAAACATTTCATAGTACTATATTATGTCTAACTATGTGAAAAAAATCAAATTGGAGTACGTCGTGCACTGATTATATGAGTTTGTTAGAAAAACCACTTTCCTTTGCTCCTAGCGCCTTCTCGTTCGCTCTATAGCGTTTTGAGCGGATAAAGAGCACAAGTGTGCATGGAGACACAGGATGAATGGGAACTAGTTTTGTTATTGTACTTTTGATGAAAAGTCACTTTCTAGACATAAAATGTCACTTTTTTCACCTTATCATACTTTTTCATCAACTTTTGCATTTTAATGTAAACAATCATATTTCGTAATATTTTGGGTCAGAAACATTTCATAGTACTATATTATGTCTAACTATGTGAAAAAAATCAAATTGGAGTACGTCGTGCACTTGATTATATGAGTTTGTTAGAAAAACCACTTTCCTTTGCTCCTAGCGCCTTCTCGTTCGCTCTATAGCGTTTTGAGCGGATAAAGAGCACAAGTGTGCATGGAGACACAGGATGAATGGGAACTAGTTTTGTTATTGTACTTTTGATGAAAAGTCACTTTCTAGACATAAAATGTCACTTTTTTCACCTTATCATACTTTTTCATCAACTTTTGCATTTTAATGTAAACAATCATATTTCGTAATATTTTGGGTCAGAAACATTTCATAGTACTATATTATGTCTAACTATGTGAAAAAAATCAAATTGGAGTACGTCGTGCACTTGATTATATGAGTTTGTTAGAAAAACCACTTTCCTTTGCTCCTAGCGCCTTCTCGTTCGCTCTATAGCGTTTTGAGCGGATAAAGAGCACAAGTGTGCATGGAGACACAGGATGAATGGGAACTAGTTTTGTTATTGTACTTTTGATGAAAAGTCACTTTCTAGACATAAAATGTCACTTTTTTCACCTTATCATACTTTTTCATCAACTTTTGCATTTTAATGTAAACAATCATATTTCGTAATATTTTGGGTCAGAAACATTTCATAGTACTATATTATGTCTAACTATGTGAAAAAAATCAAATTGGAGTACGTCGTGCACTGATTATATGAGTTTGTTAGAAAAACCACTTTCCTTTGCTCCTAGCGCCTTCTCGTTCGCTCTATAGCGTTTTGAGCGGATAAAGAGCACAAGTGTGCATGGAGACACAGGATGAATGGGAACTAGTTTTGTTATTGTACTTTTGATGAAAAGTCACTTTCTAGACATAAAATGTCACTTTTTTCACCTTATCATACTTTTTCATCAACTTTTGCATTTTAATGTAAACAATCATATTTCGTAATATTTTGGGTCAGAAACATTTCATAGTACTATATTATGTCTAACTATGTGAAAAAAATCAAATTGGAGTACGTCGTGCACTTGATTATATGAGTTTGTTAGAAAAACCACTTTCCTTTGCTCCTAGCGCCTTCTCGTTCGCTCTATAGCGTTTTGAGCGGATAAAGAGCACAAGTGTGTATGGAGACACAGGATGAATGGGAACTAGTTTTGTTATTGTACTTTTGATGAAAAGTCACTTTCTAGACATAAAATGTCACTTTTTTCACCTTATCATACTTTTTCATCAACTTTTGCATTTTAATGTAAACAATCATATTTCGTAATATTTTGGGTCAGAAACATTTCATAGTACTATATTATGTCTAACTATGTGAAAAAAATCAAATTGGAGTACGTCGTGCACTTGATTATATGAGTTTGTTAGAAAAACCACTTTCCTTTGCTCCTAGCGCCTTCTCGTTCGCTCTATAGCGTTTTGAGCGGATAAAGAGCACAAGTGTGCATGGAGACACAGGATGAATGGGAACTAGTTTTGTTATTGTACTTTTGATGAAAAGTCACTTTCTAGACATAAAATGTCACTTTTTTCACCTTATCATACTTTTTCATCAACTTTTGCATTTTAATGTAAACAATCATATTTCGTAATATTTTGGGTCAGAAACATTTCATAGTACTATATTATGTCTAACTATGTGAAAAAAATCAAATTGGAGTACGTCGTGCACTTGATTATATGAGTTTGTTAGAAAAACCACTTTCCTTTGCTCCTAGCGCCTTCTCGTTCGCTCTATAGCGTTTTGAGCGGATAAAGAGCACAAGTGTGTATGGAGACACAGGATGAATGGGAACTAGTTTTGTTATTGTACTTTTGATGAAAAGTCACTTTCTAGACATAAAATGTCACTTTTTTCACCTTATCATACTTTTTCATCAACTTTTGCATTTTAATGTAAACAATCATATTTCGTAATATTTTGGGTCAGAAACATTTCATAGTACTATATTATGTCTAACTATGTGAAAAAAATCAAATTGGAGTACGTCGTGCACTGATTATATGAGTTTGTTAGAAAAACCACTTTCCTTTGCTCCTAGCGCCTTCTCGTTCGCTCTATAGCGTTTTGAGCGGATAAAGAGCACAAGTGTGCATGGAGACACAGGATGAATGGGAACTAGTTTTGTTATTGTACTTTTGATGAAAAGTCACTTTCTAGACATAAAATGTCACTTTTTTCACCTTATCATACTTTTTCATCAACTTTTGCATTTTAATGTAAACAATCATATTTCGTAATATTTTGGGTCAGAAACATTTCATAGTACTATATTATGTCTAACTATGTGAAAAAAATCAAATTGGAGTACGTCGTGCACTGATTATATGAGTTTGTTAGAAAAACCACTTTCCTTTGCTCCTAGCGCCTTCTCGTTCGCTCTATAGCGTTTTGAGCGGATAAAGAGCACAAGTGTGCATGGAGACACAGGATGAATGGGAACTAGTTTTGTTATTGTACTTTTGATGAAAAGTCACTTTCTAGACATAAAATGTCACTTTTTTCACCTTATCATACTTTTTCATCAACTTTTGCATTTTAATGTAAACAATCATATTTCGTAATATTTTGGGTCAGAAACATTTCATAGTACTATATTATGTCTAACTATGTGAAAAAAATCAAATTGGAGTAGGTCGTGCACTGATTATATGAGTTTGTTAGAAAAACCACTTTCCTTTGCTCCTAGCGCCTTCTCGTTCGCTCTATAGCGTTTTGAGCGGATAAAGAGCACAAGTGTGTATGGAGACACAGGATGAATGGGAACTAGTTTTGTTATTGTACTTTTGATGAAAAGTCACTATCTAGACATAAAATGTCACTTTTTTCACCTTATCATACTTTTTCATCAACTTTTGCATTTTAATGTAAACAATCATATTTCGTAATATTTTGGGTCAGAAACATTTCATAGTACTATATTATGTCTAACTATGTGAAAAAAATCAATTTGTAGTACGTTGTGCACTGATTATATGAGTTTGTTAGAAAAACCACTTTCCTTTGCTCCTAGCGCCTTCTCGTTCGCTCTATAGCGTTTTGAGCGGATAAAGAGCACAAGTGTGTAAGGAGACACAGGATGAATGGGAACTAGTTTTGTTATTGTACTTTTGATGAAAAGTCACTATCTAGACATAAAATGTCACTTTTTTCACCTTATCATACTTTTTCATCAACTTTTGCATTTTAATGTAAACAATCATATTTCGTAATATTTTGGGTCAGAAACATTTCATAGTACTATATTATGTCTAACTATGTGAAAAAAATCAAATTGGAGTAGGTCGGGCACTGATTATATGAGTTTGTTAGAAAAACCACTTTCCTTTGCTCCTAGCGCCTTCTCGTTCGCTCTATAGCGTTTTGAGCGGATAAAGAGCACAAGTGTGTAAGGAGACACAGGATGAATGGGAACTAGTTTTGTTATTGTACTTTTGATAAAACGTGACTTTCAAGACATAAAATGTCACTTTTTTCACCTTATCATACTTTTTCATCAACTTTTGCATTTTAATGTAAACAATCATATTTCGTAATATTTTGGGTCAGAAACATTTCATAGTACTATATTATGTCTAACTATGTGAAAAAAATCAAATTGGAGTAGGTCGGGCACTGATTATATGAGTTTGTTAGAAAAACCACTTTCCTTTGCTCCTAGCGCCTTCTCGTTCGCTCTATAGCGTTTTGAGCGGATAAAGAGCACAAGTGTGTAAGGAGACACAGGATGAATGGGAACTAGTTTTGTTATTGTACTTTTGATGAAAAGTCACTTTCTAGACATAAAATGTCACTTTTTTCACCTTATCATACTTTTTCATCAACTTTTGCATTTTAATGTAAACAATCATATTTCGTAATATTTTGGGTCAGAAACATTTCATAGTACTATATTATGTCTAACTATGTGAAAAAAATCAAATTGGAGTAGGTCGGGCACTGATTATATGAGTTTGTTAGAAAAACCACTTTCCTTTGCTCCTAGCGCCTTCTCGTTCGCTCTATAGCGTTTTGAGCGGATAAAGAGCACAAGTGTGTATGGAGACACAGGATGAATGGGAACTAGTTTTGTTATTGTACTTTTGATGAAAAGTGACTTTCTAGACATAAAATGTCACTTTTTTCACCTTATCATACTTTTTCATCAACTTTTGCATTTTAATGTAAACAATCATATTTCGTAATATTTTGGGTCAGAAACATTTCATAGTACTATATTATGTCTAACTATGTGAAAAAAATCAAATTGGAGTAGGTCGGGCACTGATTATATGAGTTTGTTAGAAAAACCACTTTCCTTTGCTCCTAGCGCCTTCTCGTTCGCTCTATAGCGTTTTGAGCGGATAAAGAGCACAAGTGTGTAAGGTGACACAGGATGAATGGGAACTAGTTTTGTTATTGTACTTTTGATGAAAAGTGACTTTCTAGACATAAAATGTCACTTTTTTCACCTTATCATACTTTTTCATCAACTTTTGCATTTTAATGTAAACAATCATATTTCGTAATATTTTGGGTCAGAAACATTTCATAGTACTATATTATGTCTAACTATGTGAAAAAAATCAAATTGGAGTAGGTCGGGCACTGATTATATGAGTTTGTTAGAAAAACCACTTTCCTTTGCTCCTAGCGCCTTCTCGTTCGCTCTATAGCGTTTTGAGCGGATAAAGAGCACAAGTGTGTATGGAGACACAGGATGAATGGGAACTAGTTTTGTTATTGTACTTTTGATGAAAAGTCACTTTCTAGACATAAAATGTCACTTTTTTCACCTTATCATACTTTTTCATCAACTTTTGCATTTTAATGTAAACAATCATATTTCGTAATATTTTGGGTCAGAAACATTTCATAGTACTATATTATGTCTAACTATGTGAAAAAAATCAAATTGGAGTAGGTCGGGCACTGATTATATGAGTTTGTTAGAAAAACCACTTTCCTTTGCTCCTAGCGCCTTCTCGTTCGCTCTATAGCGTTTTGAGCGGATAAAGAGCACAAGTGTGTAAGGAGACACAGGATGAATGGGAACTAGTTTTGTTATTGTACTTTTGATGAAAAGTGACTTTCTAGACATAAAATGTCACTTTTTTCACCTTATCATACTTTTTCATCAACTTTTGCATTTTAATGTAAACAATCATATTTCGTAATATTTTGGGTCAGAAACATTTCATAGTACTATATTATGTCTAACTATGTGAAAAAAATCAAATTGGAGTAGGTCGGGCACTGATTATATGAGTTTGTTAGAAAAACCACTTTCCTTTGCTCCTAGCGCCTTCTCGTTCGCTCTATAGCGTTTTGAGCGGATAAAGAGCACAAGTGTGTATGGAGACACAGGATGAATGGGAACTAGTTTTGTTATTGTACTTTTGATGAAAAGTGACTTTCTAGACATAAAATGTCACTTTTTTCACCTTATCATACTTTTTCATCAACTTTTGCATTTTAATGTAAACAATCATATTTCGTAATATTTTGGGTCAGAAACATTTCATAGTACTATATTATGTCTAACTATGTGAAAAAAATCAAATTGGAGTAGGTCGGGCACTGATTATATGAGTTTGTTAGAAAAACCACTTTCCTTTGCTCCTAGCGCCTTCTCGTTCGCTCTATAGCGTTTTGAGCGGATAAAGAGCACAAGTGTGTAAGGAGACACAGGATGAATGGGAACTAGTTTTGTTATTGTACTTTTGATGAAAAGTGACTTTCTAGACATAAAATGTCACTTTTTTCACCTTATCATACTTTTTCATCAACTTTTGCATTTTAATGTAAACAATCATATTTCGTAATATTTTGGGTCAGAAACATTTCATAGTACTATATTATGTCTAACTATGTGAAAAAAATCAAATTGGAGTAGGTCGGGCACTGATTATATGAGTTTGTTAGAAAAACCACTTTCCTTTGCTCCTAGCGCCTTCTCGTTCGCTCTATAGCGTTTTGAGCGGATAAAGAGCACAAGTGTGTAAGGAGACACAGGATGAATGGGAACTAGTTTTGTTATTGTACTTTTGATGAAAAGTGACTTTCTAGACATAAAATGTCACTTTTTTCACCTTATCATACTTTTTCATCAACTTTTGCATTTTAATGTAAACAATCATATTTCGTAATATTTTGGGTCAGAAACATTTCATAGTACTATATTATGTCTAACTATGTGAAAAAAATCAAATTGGAGTAGGTCGGGCAACTGATTATATGAGTTTGTTAGAAAAACCACTTTCCTTTGCTCCTAGCGCCTTC
Source organism: Ictalurus punctatus (assembly GCF_001660625.3). NCBI lineage: Eukaryota > Metazoa > Chordata > Actinopteri > Siluriformes > Ictaluridae > Ictalurus > Ictalurus punctatus. Next base: position 8,209,461 of record NC_030443.2, on the reverse strand, counting down.
TCGTTCGCTCTATAGCGTTTTGAGCGGATAAAGAGCACAAGTGTGTATGGAGACACAGGATGAATGGGAACTAGTTTTGTTATTGTACTTTTGATGAAAAGTGACTTTCTAGACATAAAATGTCACTTTTTTCACCTTATCATACTTTTTCATCAACTTTTGCATTTTAATGTAAACAATCATATTTCGTAATATTTTGGGTCAGAAACATTTCATAGTACTATATTATGTCTAACTATGTGAAAAAAATCAAATTGGAGTAGGTCGGGCACTGATTATATGAGTTTGTTAGAAAAACCACTTTCCTTTGCTCCTAGCGCCTTCTCGTTCGCTCTATAGCGTTTTGAGCGGATAAAGAGCACAAGTGTGTATGGAGACACAGGATGAATGGGAACTAGTTTTGTTATTGTACTTTTGATGAAAAGTGACTTTCTAGACATAAAATGTCACTTTTTTCACCTTATCATACTTTTTCATCAACTTTTGCATTTTAATGTAAACAATCATATTTCGTAATATTTTGGGTCAGAAACATTTCATAGTACTATATTATGTCTAACTATGTGAAAAAAATCAAATTGGAGTAGGTCGGGCAACTGATTATATGAGTTTGTTAGAAAAACCACTTTCCTTTGCTCCTAGCGCCTTCTCGTTCGCTCTATAGCGTTTTGAGCGGATAAAGAGCACAAGTGTGTATGGAGACACAGGATGAATGGGAACTAGTTTTGTTATTGTACTTTTGATGAAAAGTGACTTTCTAGACATAAAATGTCACTTTTTTCACCTTATCATACTTTTTCATCAACTTTTGCATTTTAATGTAAACAATCATATTTCGTAATATTTTGGGTCAGAAACATTTCATAGTACTATATTATGTCTAACTATGTGAAAAAAATCAAATTGGAGTAGGTCGGGCAACTGATTATATGAGTTTGTTAGAAAAACCACTTTCCTTTGCTCCTAGCGCCTTCTCGTTCGCTCTATAGCGTTTTGAGCGGATAAAGAGCACAAGTGTGTAAGGAGACACAGGATGAATGGGAACTAGTTTTGTTATTGTACTTTTGATGAAAAGTGACTTTCTAGACATAAAATGTCACTTTTTTCACCTTATCATACTTTTTCATCAACTTTTGCATTTTAATGTAAACAATCATATTTCGTAATATTTTGGGTCAGAAACATTTCATAGTACTATATTATGTCTAACTATGTGAAAAAAATCAAATTGGAGTAGGTCGGGCACTGATTATATGAGTTTGTTAGAAAAACCACTTTCCTTTGCTCCTAGCGCCTTCTCGTTCGCTCTATAGCGTTTTGAGCGGATAAAGAGCACAAGTGTGTAAGGAGACACAGGATGAATGGGAACTAGTTTTGTTATTGTACTTTTGATGAAAAGTGACTTTCTAGACATAAAATGTCACTTTTTTCACCTTATCATACTTTTTCATCAACTTTTGCATTTTAATGTAAACAATCATATTTCGTAATATTTTGGGTCAGAAACATTTCATAGTACTATATTATGTCTAACTATGTGAAAAAAATCAAATTGGAGTAGGTCGGGCAACTGATTATATGAGTTTGTTAGAAAAACCACTTTCCTTTGCTCCTAGCGCCTTCTCGTTCGCTCTATAGCGTTTTGAGCGGATAAAGAGCACAAGTGTGTAAGGAGACACAGGATGAATGGGAACTAGTTTTGTTATTGTACTTTTGATGAAAAGTGACTTTCTAGACATAAAATGTCACTTTTTTCACCTTATCATACTTTTTCATCAACTTTTGCATTTTAATGTAAACAATCATATTTCGTAATATTTTGGGTCAGAAACATTTCATAGTACTATATTATGTCTAACTATGTGAAAAAAATCAAATTGGAGTAGGTCGGGCAACTGATTATATGAGTTTGTTAGAAAAACCACTTTCCTTTGCTCCTAGCGCCTTCTCGTTCGCTCTATAGCGTTTTGAGCGGATAAAGAGCACAAGTGTGTAAGGAGACACAGGATGAATGCGAACTAGTTTTGTTATTGTACTTTTGATGAAAAGTGACTTTCTAGACATAAAATGTCACTTTTTTCACCTTATCATACTTTTTCATCAACTTTTGCATTTTAATGTAAACAATCATATTTCGTAATATTTTGGGTCAGAAACATTTCATAGTACTATATTATGTCTAACTATGTGAAAAAAATCAAATTGGAGTAGGTCGGGCAACTGATTATATGAGTTTGTTAGAAAAACCACTTTCCTTTGCTCCTAGCGCCTTCTCGTTCGCTCTATAGCGTTTTGAGCGGATAAAGAGCACAAGTGTGTAAGGAGACACAGGATGAATGGGAACTAGTTTTGTTATTGTACTTTTGATGAAAAGTGACTTTCTAGACATAAAATGTCACTTTTTTCACCTTATCATACTTTTTCATCAACTTTTGCATTTTAATGTAAACAATCATATTTCGTAATATTTTGGGTCAGAAACATTTCATAGTACTATATTATGTCTAACTATGTGAAAAAAATCAAATTGGAGTAGGTCGGGCAACTGATTATATGAGTTTGTTAGAAAAACCACTTTCCTTTGCTCCTAGCGCCTTCTCGTTCGCTCTATAGCGTTTTGAGCGGATAAAGAGCACAAGTGTGTAAGGAGACACAGGATGAATGGAACTAGTTTTGTTATTGTACTTTTGATGAAAAGTGACTTTCTAGACATAAAATGTCACTTTTTTCACCTTATCATACTTTTTCATCAACTTTTGCATTTTAATGTAAACAATCATATTTCGTAATATTTTGGGTCAGAAACATTTCATAGTACTATATTATGTCTAACTATGTGAAAAAAATCAAATTGGAGTAGGTCGGGCAACTGATTATATGAGTTTGTTAGAAAAACCACTTTCCTTTGCTCCTAGCGCCTTCTCGTTCGCTCTATAGCGTTTTGAGCGGATAAAGAGCACAAGTGTGTAAGGAGACACAGGATGAATGGGAACTAGTTTTGTTATTGTACTTTTGATGAAAAGTGACTTTCTAGACATAAAATGTCACTTTTTTCACCTTATCATACTTTTTCATCAACTTTTGCATTTTAATGTAAACAATCATATTTCGTAATATTTTGGGTCAGAAACATTTCATAGTACTATATTATGTCTAACTATGTGAAAAAAATCAAATTGGAGTAGGTCGGGCAACTGATTATATGAGTTTGTTAGAAAAACCACTTTCCTTTGCTCCTAGCGCCTTCTCGTTCGCTCTATAGCGTTTTGAGCGGATAAAGAGCACAAGTGTGTAAGGAGACACAGGATGAATGCAAACTAGTTTTGTTATTGTACTTTTGATTCAAAGTGACTGTCTAGACATAAAATGTCACTTTTTTCACCTTATCATACTTTTTCATCAACTTTTGCATTTTAATGTAAACAATCATATTTCGTAATATTTGGGTCAGAAACATTTCATAGTACTATACTATGTCTAACTATGTGAAAAAATCAAATTGGAGTAGGTCGGGCAACTGATTATATGAGTTTGTTAGAAAAACCACTTTCCTTTGCTCCTAGCGCCTTCTCGTTCGCTCTATAGCGTTTTGAGCGGATAAAGAGCACAAGTGTGTAAGGAGACACAGGATGAATGGGAACTAGTTTTGTTATGTACTTTTGATTCAAAGTGACTGTCTAGACATAAAATGTCACTTTTTTCACCTTATCATACTTTTTCATCAACTTTTGCATTTTAATGTAAACAATCATATTTCGTAATATTTTGGGTCAGAAACATTTCATAGTACTATACTATGTCTAACTATGTGAAAAAATCAAATTGGAGTAGGTCGGGCAACTGATTATATGAGTTTGTTAGAAAAACCACTTTCCTTTGCTCCTAGCGCCTTCTCGTTCGCTCTATAGCGTTTTGAGCGGATAAAGAGCACAAGTGTGTAAGGAGACACAGGATGAATGCAAACTAGTTTTGTTATGGTACTTTTGATTCAAAGTGACTGTCTAGACATAAAATGTCACTTTTTTCACCTTATCATACTTTTTCATCAACTTTTGCATTTTAATGTAAACAATCATATTTCGTAATATTTTGGGTCAGAAACATTTCATAGTACTATACTATGTCTAACTATGTGAAAAAAATCAAATTGGAGTAGGTCGGGCAACTGATTATATGAGTTTGTTAGAAAAACCACTTTCCTTTGCTCCTAGCGCCTTCTCGTTCGCTCTATAGCGTTTTGAGCGGATAAAGAGCACAAGTGTGTAAGGAGACACAGGATGAATGCAACTAGTTTTGTTATGGTACTTTTGATTCAAAGTGACTGTCTAGACATAAAATGTCACTTTTTTCACCTTATCATACTTTTTCATCAACTTTTGCATTTTAATGTAAACAATCATATTTCGTAATATTTTGGGTCAGAAACATTTCATAGTACTATACTATGTCTAACTATGTGAAAAAATCAAATTGGAGTAGGTCGGGCAACTGATTATATGAGTTTGTTAGAAAAACCACTTTCCTTTGCTCCTAGCGCCTTCTCGTTCGCTCTATAGCGTTTTGAGCGGATAAAGAGCACAGTGTGTAAGGAGACACAGGATGAATGCAAACTAGTTTTGTTATGGTACTTTTGATTCAAAGTGACTGTCTAGACATAAAATGTCACTTTTTTCACCTTATCATACTTTTTCATCAACTTTTGCATTTTAATGTAAACAATCATATTTCGTAATATTTTGGGTCAGAAACATTTCATAGTACTATACTATGTCTAACTATGTGAAAAAAATCAAATTGGAGTAGGTCGGGCAACTGATTATATGAGTTTGTTAGAAAAACCACTTTCCTTTGCTCCTAGCGCCTTCTCGTTCGCTCTATAGCGTTTTGAGCGGATAAAGAGCACAAGTGTGTAAGGAGACACAGGATGAATGCAAACTAGTTTTGTTATTGTACTTTTGATTCAAAGTGACTGTCTAGACATAAAATGTCACTTTTTTCACCTTATCATACTTTTTCATCAACTTTTGCATTTTAATGTAAACAATCATATTTCGTAATATTTTGGGTCAGAAACATTTCATAGTACTATACTATGTCTAACTATGTGAAAAAAATCAAATTGGAGTAGGTCGGGCAACTGATTATATGAGTTTGTTAGAAAAACCACTTTCCTTTGCTCCTAGCGCCTTCTCGTTCGCTCTATAGCGTTTTGAGCGGATAAAGAGCACAAGTGTGTAAGGAGACACAGGATGAATGCAAACTAGTTTTGTTATGGTACTTTTGATTCAAAGTGACTGTCTAGACATAAAATGTCACTTTTTTCACCTTATCATACTTTTTCATCAACTTTTGCATTTTAATGTAAACAATCATATTTCGTAATATTTTGGGTCAGAAACATTTCATAGTACTATACTATGTCTAACTATGTGAAAAAAATCAAATTGGAGTAGGTCGGGCAACTGATTATATGAGTTTGTTAGAAAAACCACTTTCCTTTGCTCCTAGCGCCTTCTCGTTCGCTCTATAGCGTTTTGAGCGGATAAAGAGCACAAGTGTGTAAGGAGACACAGGATGAATGCAAACTAGTTTTGTTATGGTACTTTTGATTCAAAGTGACTGTCTAGACATAAAATGTCACTTTTTTCACCTTATCATACTTTTTCATCAACTTTTGCATTTTAATGTAAACAATCATATTTCGTAATATTTTGGGTCAGAAACATTTCATAGTACTATACTATGTCTAACTATGTGAAAAAAATCAAATTGGAGTAGGTCGGGCAACTGATTATATGAGTTTGTTAGAAAAACCACTTTCCTTTGCTCCTAGCGCCTTCTCGTTCGCTCTATAGCGTTTTGAGCGGATAAAGAGCACAAGTGTGTAAGGAGACACAGGATGAATGCAAACTAGTTTTGTTATGGTACTTTTGATTCAAAGTGACTGTCTAGACATAATATGTCACTTTTTTCACCTTATCATACTTTTTCATCAACTTTTGCATTTTAATGTAAACAATGATATTTCGTAATATTTTGGGTCAGAAACATTTCATAGTACTATACTATGTCTAACTATGTGAAAAAAATCAAATTGGAGTAGGTCGGGCAACTGATTATATGAGTTTGTTAGAAAAACCACTTTCCTTTGCTCCTAGCGCCTTCTCGTTCGCTGTATAGCGTTTTGAGCGGATAAAGAGCACAAGTGTGTAAGGAGACACAGGATGAATGCAAACTAGTTTTGTTATGGTACTTTTGATTCAAAGTGACTGTCTAGACATAAAATGTCACTTTTTTCACCTTATCATACTTTTTCATCAACTTTTGCATTTTAATGTAAACAATCATATTTCGTAATATTTTGGGTCAGAAACATTTCATAGTACTATACTATGTCTAACTATGTGAAAAAAATCAAATTGGAGTAGGTCGGGCAACTGATTATATGAGTTTGTTAGAAAAACCACTTTCCTTTGCTCCTAGCGCCTTCTCGTTCGCTCTATAGCGTTTTGAGCGGATAAAGAGCACAAGTGTGTAAGGAGACACAGGATGAATGCAAACTAGTTTTGTTATGGTACTTTTGATTCAAAGTGACTGTCTAGACATAAAATGTCACTTTTTTCACCTTATCATACTTTTTCATCAACTTTTGCATTTTAATGTAAACAATGATATTTCGTAATATTTTGGGTCAGAAACATTTCATAGTACTATACTATGTCTAACTATGTGAAAAAATCAAATTGGAGTAGGTCGGGCAACTGATTATATGAGTTTGTTAGAAAAACCACTTTCCTTTGCTCCTAGCGCCTTCTCGTTCGCTCTATAGCGTTTTGAGCGGATAAAGAGCACAAGTGTGTAAGGAGACACAGGATGAATGCAAACTAGTTTTGTTATTGTACTTTTGATTCAAAGTGACTGTCTAGACATAAAATGTCACTTTTTTCACCTTATCATACTTTTTCATCAACTTTTGCATTTTAATGTAAACAATCATATTTCGTAATATTTTGGGTCAGAAACATTTCATAGTACTATACTATGTCTAACTATGTGAAAAAAATCAAATTGGAGTAGGTCGGGCAACTGATTATATGAGTTTGTTAGAAAAACCACTTTCCTTTGCTCCTAGCGCCTTCTCGTTCGCTCTATAGCGTTTTGAGCGGATAAAGAGCACAAGTGTGTAAGGAGACACAGGATGAATGCAAACTACTTTTGTTATGGTACTTTTGATTCAAAGTGACTGTCTAGACATAATATGTCACTTTTTCACCTTATCATACTTTTTCATCAACTTTTGCATTTTAATGTAAACAATCATATTTCGTAATATTTTGGGTCAGAAACATTTCATAGTACTATACTATGTCTAACTATGTGAAAAAAATCAAATTGGAGTAGGTCGGGCAACTGATTATATGAGTTTGTTAGAAAAACCACTTTCCTTTGCTCCTAGCGCCTTCTCGTTCGCTCTATAGCGTTTTGAGCGGATAAAGAGCACAAGTGTGTAAGGAGACACAGGATGAATGCAAACTAGTTTTGTTATGGTACTTTTGATTCAAAGTGACTGTCTAGACATAAAATGTCACTTTTTTCACCTTATCATACTTTTTCATCAACTTTTGCATTTTAATGTAAACAATGATATTTCGTAATATTTTGGGTCAGAAACATTTCATAGTACTATACTATGTCTAACTATGTGAAAAAATCAAATTGGAGTAGGTCGGGCAACTGATTATATGAGTTTGTTAGAAAAACCACTTTCCTTTGCTCCTAGCGCCTTCTCGTTCGCTCTATAGCGTTTTGAGCGGATAAAGAGCACAAGTGTGTAAGGAGACACAGGATGAATGCAACTAGTTTTGTTATGGTACTTTTGATTCAAAGTGACTGTCTAGACATAAATGTCACTTTTTTCACCTTATCATACTTTTTCATCAACTTTTGCATTTTAATGTAAACAATGATATTTCGTAATATTTTGGGTCAGAAACATTTCATAGTACTATACTATGTCTAACTATGTGAAAAAAATCAAATTGGAGCAGGTCGGGCAACTGATTATATGAGTTTGTTAGAAAAACCACTTTCCTTTGCTCCTAGCGCCTTCTCGTTCGCTCTATAGCGTTTTGAGCGGATAAAGAGCACAAGTGTGTAAGGAGACACAGGATGAATGCAAACTAGTTTTGTTATGGTACTTTTGATTCAAAGTGACTGTCTAGACATAAATGTCACTTTTTTCACCTTATCATACTTTTTCATCAACTTTTGCATTTTAATGTAAACAATGATATTTCGTAATATTTTGGGTCAGAAACATTTCATAGTACTATACTATGTCTAACTATGTGAAAAAAATCAAATTGGAGTAGGTCGGGCAACTGATTATATGAGTTTGTTAGAAAAACCACTTTCCTTTGCTCCTAGCGCCTTCTCGTTCGCTCTATAGCGTTTTGAGCGGATAAAGAGCACAGTGTGTAAGGAGACACAGGATGAATGCAACTAGTTTTGTTATGGTACTTTTGATTCAAAGTGACTGTCTAGACATAATATGTCACTTTTTTCACCTTATCATACTTTTTCATCAACTTTTGCATTTTAATGTAAACAATGATATTTCGTAATATTTGGGTCAGAAACATTTCATAGTACTATACTATGTCTAACTATGTGAAAAAAATCAATTGGAGTAGGTCGGGCAACCTGATTATATGAGTTTGTTAGAAAAACCACTTTCCTTTGCTCCTAGCGCCTTCTCGTTCGCTCTATAGCGTTTTGAGCGGATAAAGAGCACAGGTGTGTAAGGAGACACAGGATGAATGCAAACTAGTTTTGTTATGGTACTTTTGATTCAAAGTGACTGTCTAGACATAAAATGTCACTTTTTTTCACCTTATCATACTTTTTCATCAACTTTTGCATTTAATGTAAACAATCATATTTCGTAATATTTTGGGTCAGAAACATTTCATAGTACTATACTATGTCTAACTATGTGAAAAAAATCAAATTGGAGTAGGTCGGGCAACTGATTATATGAGTTTGTTAGAAAAACCACTTTCCTTTGCTCCTAGCGCCTTCTCGTTCGCTCTATAGCGTTTTGAGCGGATAAAGAGCACAAGTGTGTAAGGAGACACAGGATGAATGCAAACTAGTTTTGTTATGGTACTTTTGATTCAAAGTGACTGTCTAGACATAAATGTCACTTTTTTCACCTTATCATACTTTTTCATCAACTTTTGCATTTTAATGTAAACAATCATATTTCGTAATATTTTGGGTCAGAAACATTTCATAGTACTATACTATGTCTAACTATGTGAAAAAAATCAAATTGGAGTAGGTCGGGCAACTGATTATGAGTTTGTTAGAAAAACCACTTTCCTTTGCTCCTAGCGCCTTCTCGTTCGCTCTATAGCGTTTTGAGCGGATAAAGAGCACAAGTGTGTAAGGAGACACAGGATGAATGCAAACTAGTTTTGTTATGGTACTTTTGATTCAAAGTGACTGTCTAGACATAATATGTCACTTTTTTCACCTTATCATACTTTTTCATCAACTTTTGCATTTTAATGTAAACAATCATATTTCGTAATATTTGGGTCAGAAACATTTCATAGTACTATACTATGTCTAACTATGTGAAAAAAATCAAATTGGAGTAGGTCGGGCAACTGATTATATGAGTTTGTTAGAAAAACCACTTTCCTTTGCTCCTAGCGCCTTCTCGTTCGCTCTATAGCGTTTTGAGCGGATAAAGAGCACAAGTGTGTAAGGAGACACAGAATGAATGCAAACTAGTTTTGTTATGGTACTTTTGATTCAAAGTGACTGTCTAGACATAAAATGTCACTTTTTTCACCTTATCATACTTTTTCATCAACTTTTGCATTTTAATGTAAACAATGATATTTCGTAATATTTTGGGTCAGAAACATTTCATAGTACTATACTATGTCTAACTATGTGAAAAAATCAAATTGGAGTAGGTCGGGCAACTGATTATATGAGTTTGTTAGAAAAACCACTTTCCTTTGCTCCTAGCGCCTTCTCGTTCGCTCTATAGCGTTTTGAGCGGATAAAGAGCACAAGTGTGTAAGGAGACACAGGATGAATGCAAACTAGTTTTGTTATGGTACTTTTGATTCAAAGTGACTGTCTAGACATAAAATGTCACTTTTTTTCACCTTATCATACTTTTTCATCAACTTTTGCATTTAATGTAAACAATCATATTTCGTAATATTTTGGGTCAGAAACATTTCATAGTACTATACTATGTCTAACTATGTGAAAAAAATCAAATTGGAGTAGGTCGGGCAACTGATTATATGATTTTGTTAGAAAAACCACTTTCCTTTGCTCCTAGCGCCTTCTCGTTCGCTCTATAGCGTTTTGAGCGGATAAAGAGCACAGTGTGTAAGGAGACACAGGATGAATGCAAACTAGTTTTGTTATGGTACTTTTGATTCAAAGTGACTGTCTAGACATAAAATGTCACTTTTTTCACCTTATCATACTTTTTCATCAACTTTTGCATTTTAATGTAAACAATGATATTTCGTAATATTTTGGGTCAGAAACATTTCATAGTACTATACTTATGTCTAACTATGTGAAAAAAATCAAATTGGAGTAGGTCGGGCAACTGATTATATGAGTTTGTTAGAAAACCACTTTCCTTTGTGCCCTAGCGCCTTCTCGTTCGCTCTATAGCGTTTTGAGCGGATAAAGAGCACAAGTGTGTAAGAGACACAGGATGATGCAAACTAGTTTTGTTATGGTACTTTTGATTCAAAGTGACTGTCTAGACATAAAATGTCACTTTTTTCACCTTATCATACTTTTTCATCAACTTTTGCATTTTAATGTAAACAATCATATTTCGTAATATTTTGGGTCAGAAACATTTCATAGTACTATACTATGTCTAACTATGTGAAAAAATCAAATTGGAGTAGGTCGGGCAACTGATTATATGAGTTTGTTAGAAAAACCACTTTC